>NC_140168.1:66756606-66781606 GCF_963971535.1 Notolepis coatsorum | reverse complement strand
ATTGGATCTTTGTTTCCAATATGAAGTATCATAAAATGTATCATATAAAATGTATAATTTATTAAATGTATCATAAATATATTAACATTATAGACCAGAACATTACCTCAAGTGACTACTTTGCAGTAACATTGAATTTGTGATAATGGGCTTTGGACTGAAAACTTCATTATGTCAATGTTTAATTTTCTTTCATTTAGGACACCTCATACATTTACTGATGTAACTCCCTGACCATGCATGCTATATTTACACATGTGGTATTGCTGGATTCAGCACAACCACACCTTTCCGAAAAAGCCCTCATCTGTGTTTCTATGACAATCCATGGCAGAGCTACTACAAAGTAAATGAGAACATTCTGCATAGATATAAATTTAAATTGTTTACATTTCCGCTTATTTTAAGTATGTGTACATATTTCCTACATGCATAAAGATATTCACATCCAGGTTTTTATATTAGGTTAAGCAACTGACTGCCTGCTAGCATGCCAAGTTTGAAAGCTCTTGGAGCTTGTATTATTAATCTACATGAGTTTAAATGTCTCAACTCCCATACGGCCAGGCTATATTTTGGTTATTTTTTCCTTTGGCGGTGTATAACAATATCTATCAATTTAACAAGTTTTTCAGTAAAATATTTGTATACAAGAATCCATTTCATATATGGAAGACCATAGAGATGAGGAAAAACATTCTTGTGTTTTGTTCTACCTCCGGTAGAACTTGAACTTGAAACTTGAACATATATAAATACTACTGAGTAATAGTGCTCATCAGATGCATACGTACAGAGTTGTAGTATTAATATGTACAGTGATAAAGGTATAAAGACCCAATAGTAGTAAGTCATACTGTAGAACATGACATCTTAGCGTGACATCTTATTTAGTAGTGTCAATACGGGTAGGCCACCCAAAAAAAGCGGTATGGGACGAGTTAACAGATGAGGTTATCATGGTGTCAGGAGAGGAGCGCACAGCGGCTGAAGTGAAATAGAAATGGGCTCATGTGAAATCAGTAAAAAAAAAGATTAAGCAGTCTGCTTAACTCTCCACCTCCTGCTCCGTCTGGGGGTTGGTGAGTGGGGTCATGAACCAGGGGGCAGCACATATCCGCGATCTCCTAATAAAAAAAAGTCATTAAATTAATAGAAACCTACTGTTGCTGGAACGATTCATTACACACGTATACAGTACGTACCAACTAGCCATGCATCACCAGCATCTCCTTGCTCGAGGTGCACACCCACAGATCTGTTCTGTAACGATGTACGAGTTATGTTGGGATGTTAGATCCTAATGTGAAAAACTGTCTGCTCATTTTACCCCTGCTATTATTTTACTTATTTTTACTTTATCTTTACCCGCTGGGTGCATACTATAACCTTTATCATGTTTTGTAACAGATTACAGAAATTCAAGAAGCTTATTGGAATGTGAGATTCTGATATGATTTGATTAATATATCTGCATTATTTTATCCCACTTTATGCTTTGCTCTTGCTGCCTGTTTTACACTGAATTTATGTCTTATTTCTTACTGATGTAAAGCACTTTGAACTGCAATCCCCTGTATGAAAGGTGCTATACAAATAAAGTTATTATTATTATTATTATTATTATTATTATTATTATTATTATTATTATTATTATTATTATTATTATTATTATTATTATTATTATTATTATTATTATTATTATGTTCACCTCCTGGGAAGCGTGAGACCACGTAGAGCAGGTGGTTGATGCGCGCGTGCCAAGGGTGGACAGTACCTGGACGTGTAGTGGCACAGGGTTTAAGTGTCTGGTCCGGCTCCTCAGTGCATGATCAGAGATATCTTCCAGCAGCAGTAGATATGCCATATGCAAATGGCGTCATATCCCCTTTACCTCCATCCTAACCCACCCTGTAGTGTGGTGAACTGCCATGCCTCTGATATCGCACTGTGATTGGCTGATTGACTCTTTAGGGGCATGATCATATCACGCTTGATTGACAGCACCCTTTTTTTTCTTTTTTTTTTAATGATTTTTAGCGGAAGTAGCTATAATTTAATTTCCCATTCCGTTATAAACTACCATATCTATGAAGTGGACCCTACTGATTGACTAGATCTATAACTAACTAACTAACTAGGTTAGACCATCCAAATCTGTTATTTTATTTAACTATATCTCCCGGAGTATGGCGCTAGTATTTTCCATTTACTTACATGAAACGGTTTGCATTAGCTTTGCTGTGCTAACGCTTTTGAGCTACTTATCAACTCTGTGATTAATAGAGATTTGGGTGATGTACCCTAGTCTGCCAGTAGCTTTCAAACCATCGCAGGCTCATTTGAATTCTCAAAGTAGCTAAAAGTAAAGAAATGTGCAGTGCATTTTTCCCCCCCTTTGCTCTCACAATGTTTATATCCCATCTGTGTTAAGTTTCACTTTCGGTTTTGGCCGAGTTCAACCTCCTTTGATCATATAGACCAATCAAATTGAAGCACAAGGGCATGTTTATGTGACACACAAGTGGTAACAATCACTGTACTCATAGGAATGTATAGTTAAGTCCTCACAAGAATAGTCCTACAAGCAAGTGTGTCTGTGTGCACATTATACACAGACATACCGCCTTTGTTTCAGTCGCACAATGCACCCATAATATTATGGCACGTCATATGTCACAAGCGGAGCCGAAGAAACACCCAGTTAGCCGGCCTTTGATAGCTGCTAATATATATATATATATATATATATATATATATATATATATATATATATATATATATATATATATATATATATATATATATATATATATATATATATATATATATATATATATATATATATATATATATATATATATATATATAATATACATCTGCATCTCGATGGCACCTTCTCCAGCCTGCTTCCAATGATCCGGCCCAGCAGATCGTCCCCGCATGCCGAGAGACTGCCGAAATAATAATCCCACGCCGGGGCCAGAGTGCATTAACAGTTTATTTTATAAGCTACCTTACCCCACCCCCCCACCCCGCCTTCTAGTGGTAAATCTGTAATACAATGGAGATTGTGTCCCAGTTTTTATACAATGTAAAGGGTAATTTCCAATAAGCCAGTAGGGACCTGTGAAGGGCACTAGGCGGGGGAGAGGATGGGGACATTTTCACTGAGCTACTTACTTAACTGTAGAGTTTAAGGTGGCACAGAAGCACTTAGCTCTAAAGCTCTAAAAGTGTTAAGGGTTTTATGATTCACAACGCTGACAGTTTGTGCGCAAGAGATTCTCCTTTAGCCAAGTTTGACTGGGTATGGCCTGATTCTGAGCCTCCCCACCGCTCTCATCTGACGCCTTTAGGACAAATACATTTTTTTTTTTTTTGATCCACTTTTTCTCCATTTTCTATATTTTTCTCCCATCCCAATTTCGTATCATCCAATTCAACCCTCCCCTGTCACGAACGCTGTTTCTTGCCTCCCACAAGCCGGCTGCAGTGAGGACTAAGTCATACATAGCACAAGTCCCCTCCGGTACTTGAGGTAACAGCAGTCGCATCTTTTCACCTGCGCAGCTCGACCCCTCAGTGTCGAGGAGTAACGCGTGGGAGGCTCACGCTGCCCCCGACACTTCCTGATTCTACTGCGCAGGCGCACCAACCGACTTGTAGGAGTCGCTTGTTCACAACGTTCGATCCCCACCCTTCAGTTTTTCCCTCCCCGTAATACGGCCAATGTGTATTACTGCGGACGACCAGCCAAACTGAAAAACAATGTGGAGAGCTGGATTCGAACACGCGAATCCTAGCGTCTCCACACTGGTGGCGAGTGCCTTAGACCACTACGCCACCTAGCCGCCTAGGACAAATACATTTGTTCTTAATTGGAATAATTTTGGAATTACAAAAAAAAGTCTGGGAATGTGTGGAAGAATGTTCTTGTTCCGTCCCAATACACATACATATAGATGTCATGCGCTGGAGCCACTGCCTTTAGCATGTTGTGATATGAATAGAATAGAATAGAATAGAATAGAATAGAATAGAATAGAATAGAATAGAATAGAATAGAATAGAAGTACTTTATTAATCCTGAGGGAAATTCAGCACCACAGATCGCTCACAATGAACATTTAGTTAGTCAAAAGTCAAAAATAAAAATACACAGTCACAGTCAGCCAAAACGAAGAGGACGGTCATTCAGCAGATGGACTGAAGATGAAAGTTGTTGCATGTTAGACAGTTCAGTCAGGCTAGCCATCCCGGCTAAAGGCAGGGACAGCTAGTTAGCTTTAGCTACGTTATAATATTGAGTGCTAACGTGTGGTTCAGTCGGGATAGCCATGATGATGTCGGCTAGTAGCTAGCTTAGCTAAAGGCTAACTAGCGTTAGCTAACCTAGAGAGAGCGCATGCAGCATTGTTATGCCAAAATGAAGAGGACGGTCATTCGGCAGATGAACTTCGTCAACTCCACGCGGTTGTCTCCATCCTCTTGGACGTTTGGTGAGTTTTTAATGCACTCTATTCTATTCCCGCCGTGGATATCTCTCTCTCTCTCGGGAGCCAAACGGGCCGGCTAGCTGTTGTAGTAGCTAACGGTGTGTGGCCTGGTGTCAGCACCTGGTGCGAGGGAGGTGAGCTTGGTGTTTCATTATGAGAATATCTCCATGCTCAAGTCGGCTATAGTCCGCGAGGGACTTGTTGCCGGCACCGCTATGGTAAACACCACTCTGTAGTGGGACGTGTATTGCCTTCTTTTTCCCTTCTCTCTTCGGATGAGAAGAGGAAAACACAGCGGCTGTCTGAAGTGTTGGCCTGTATTGCTTTTCTCACGTTGTACAGTTTTTCAGTGGTAGCCGCATAGCTTGCTTCTGCGTTAGCTAGTGGTTAGCGATAGCCGAGGTGGGCTAACTGTTAGCCAGTTAGCTGTTTAGCTACGACGTTAGCTGCTCGTTTTCGCTCGGCTGGGAACGTTAGCTTGATGCTATCAGTTAGCCTAGAGTTAGCTGTTAGCTTGTGCTACGACCATTGACATTAGCCGTGAGACCTGTGTTGCGGCCTTTCGCCCTGCGTTCCTTGGTGCAGGTAAGATGTCCATTGGACATTACCCCACTCTTCCTTCCTTCCCCTCCCGAATGTTTTGTTAATAACAATGTTTTTTTCCAGGCAAAACATATGTTACTTCACAACATTTGGAGATACGACATGTGCTGTGTGTGAATTGTCTTGGTCGTTTGTGTAGCTTGGGTAGCGTTGGCCAAAGCTGTGTGTGGCCTGGTGTCAGTACCTGGCTACTCTATTTGCAGTTAGCCTATTTAGCTGATGTCGGCCATTGGCTCCTTGCTACTTTGTTTTCTCTGGTATAGACCCTCTTCTCTTTGGATTTAAGTGTTGATCTTTGTCCTTTTGGATCTATGTATATTCATGTTGCCTTTGTGAAGTTATCTTTTCCTTCTGTTTTGTTCTTCCATTAAAAGTTGAATATCCTTTAGGGGCTCATCTTTGCTTATCTCTCTCATACATGCTCTCTCTCTAACACACACACACACATGCTCTCTCTCTCTCTCTTTCTAACACACACAGACATGCTCTATATCTCTCTCTAACACACAAAATGACATGCTCTCTCTCTCTCTATATATTTCTCTCTCTTTCTAACACACATATACATGCTCTCTCTCTAACACACACACACAAACAGACATGCTCTCTCTCTATCTCTCTCTTTCTAACACACACAGACATGCTCTATCTATCTCTCTCTTCAATTCAAATGGGCTTTATTTCACATTCTTGTATTTCTCTCAGTAGGTATGGGAGTTTTGAGTTATTGTCGATGTTTTCAAAGTCTCTTTGGGTGTTTGCAATTTGTGGGAAGTATGTCTTGGTATAGTGGGCAGGTTGTTAAGAAGTGGAGCTCGGTTTCCACCTCATCTTGTGTGCAGTGGGTCTGTCTTCGCTTGGGAGCCAGGTCTGCCTATGGCGGCCTTTCTCGATGGCTAGGCTGTGCTCGCTGAGTCTGTACCTAGTCAAGGATCTTCAGTCACAGTGCTCAGGTATTCTGCCACTGTGTACTCTCTGTTTAGGGCCAAATAGCATTTCAATTTGCTCTGGTTTTGGGTTGTTTCTTTCCAATGTGTGTCTCTCTCTCTCTCTCTCTCTCTCTCTCTCTCTGGCCTTGCTCTGGTGGAGGGTCAGGGGCATTGCCGGGTCTGTGCAGCGATAACACTGTATATTGACTGTAGAGCGGGAGCTCTCTCTCGCTCTCTCTCTTGCTATAACACTGGCCCCAGTGTTGGTCATGTAGAACAATCTTCAGTTTGCCCACGTTTGCCATCGTAGTTGCCGTCTGCGGTTGCCGGTGGACATTCCCTATTCCAAATCCCAAATATTAACCAAACTGCTTAGTTAGCTGATTCTCCTTGTCACAAATATAAGATGTGGAGAAAAAGGACAAGTGGTTTGCCAATTTTCATTAAAAAACAGACCTTGAAAGCTAATATCCTTCTCTAGATACTGAGTTCAGTGCACACAGGCAGAGGAATTACAAAAGTGCCAAGCTAGCAGCGTCCTGGTTGCCCATAAATAGAGTCATGTGGCCTATATCTGTCATATTACCCAGTCACTATCATCATTATACTGTGCATCATACTGAACACTATAATCACAATCTTTAAATCCAGTCAAGAGATAAAGGTTTTGAAAAAATATGGAATCCTTTGAAATGGAGAACATGTTACCTGCTCACCTCCCACATGGTTGTTTTGAGAGGATTCCTTTTGGGGGTATGTTTAGTGTGTGCCCAGAAGTTTTGTTTTAACCCTTTCGGAAGTAGATTTCTCCAAGTGTCTTCTTGGAATTCCACCATGGAATTATAGAGCTCCTAGAGATGGTGTCACTGGAATTCTGCTAGGTTTGGGTCCAAATGTATTTCCCCCATCAACTATTAGCATGAGCAAACACTGCAACAGGAAATAAACATGGATCCTTTTAGAAATCTTTAAGTTCTAAAAATTCTAATCTCACATGTGAGATCCTACACCTGAAAGGGTTAAAAAAAATTATTCCCATAACAGATCTTGGATTACCAGCGATGTAGAGGTCTGGAATTGTGGGTTTGAGAGTTTTGATAGAGATTTTGTCTATTTCTGAAATTATATCATCGTTCTGATTATTGGTAGAAGCTGTTTTAGTCACTTTTTTTGTTTGTTTCTTTTCTTTTTCTTTTTAAAGGGGTTCTATAATATATATATATATATATATATATATATATATATATATATATATATATATATATATATATTATAATATAATACAAATACTATATACTATAATATAATTCTGATAATATAATACTGATAATAATAGTATAATATATTATATAGAAAAAAGGTTTACAGACAAAAAGGTTCTATGTTGAATATGACAAGGAACCTATACTGGATAGAGAGACAGAGAGAGAGAGAGAGAGAGAGAGAGAGAGAGAGAGAGAGAGAGAGAGAGAGAGAGAGAGAGAGAGAGAGAGAGAGAGAGAGAGAGAGAGAGAGAGAGAGAGAGAGAGAGAGAGAGAGAGAGAGAGAGAGAGAGAGAGAGAGAGAGAGAGAGAGAGAGAGAGAGAGAGAGACCAGAGTTAATTCTAACCAGACCTGCCTCGTCCGTCTTCAACCACCGACACCTCGTAACACCAGAGGGGCTTCAGGGCTGTGTGTGCGTGTGTGTGTGTGTGTGTGTGTGTGTGTGTGTGTGTGTGTGTGTGTGTGTGTGTGTGTGTGTTTGTGTGTGTGTGTAGTGTGTGTGTGTGTGTGTGTGGTGTGTGTGTGTGTGTGTGTGTGTGTGTGTGTGTGTGTGTGTGTGTGTGTGTGTGTGTGTGTGTGTGTGTGTGTGTGTGTGTGTGTGTGTGTGTGTGTGAGAAGGAGCAGGAGGAGGGGGCGGGTCCATATGTTCCATAAAGTCCAAAGGGAGGAGACTTTTTCTGCCTAGTCTGCAGCCGCTCCCCTTCACTAGTGTGGTGCGTGTGTGTGTGTGTGTGTGTGTGTGTGTGTGTGTGTGTGTGTGTGTGTGTGTGTGTGTGTGTGTGTGTGTGTGTGTGTGTGTGTGTGTGTGTGTGTGTGTGTGTGTGTAGGTGTGTGTGTGTGTGTGCGTGTGTGTGTGTGTGTGTGTGTGTGTGTGTGTGTGTGTGTGTGTAGGTGT
This sequence comes from Notolepis coatsorum, assembly GCF_963971535.1. Classification (NCBI taxonomy): domain Eukaryota; kingdom Metazoa; phylum Chordata; class Actinopteri; order Aulopiformes; family Paralepididae; genus Notolepis; species Notolepis coatsorum. Next base: position 66,773,417 of record NC_140168.1, on the reverse strand, counting down.
GTGTGTGTGTGTGTGTGTGTGTGTGTGTGTGTGTGTGTGTGTGTGTGTGTGTGTGTGTGTGTGTGTGTGTGTGTGTAGGTGTGTGTGTGTGTGTGTGTGTGTGTGTGTGTGTGTGTGTGTGTGTGTGTGTGTGTGTGTGTGTGTGTGTGTGTGTGTGTGTGTGTGTGTGCGTGTGTGTGTGTGTGTGTGTGTGTGTGTGTGTGTGTGTGTGTGTGTGTGTGTGTGTGTGTGTGTGTGTGTGTGTGTGTGTGTGTGTGTGTGTGTGTGCGTGTGTGTGTGTGCGTGTGTGTGGAGTTGGAGTGTGTTGTCCAAACCTCCCACCAGATGTTTAGCAGGTGACCCAGCGGACCACATTACTGGGTGACAGAGATGCATTGCATGGCTTCATACCTCTCTCCACATCTGCATTACAGACAAGCGGGTCAGTGCAGACTGATGGGATATGAATAGCTTGGAAGCTTATCTTATGCCTAGGGGCAGATTTAGCATAAAACGCCTGTGGATTGCATTATCCAAAGTAAATTGGTCACTATTCTTGAACCACTTATAGCACATGCATGAGTCTGGTCTATTTTGAAAGGAAACATTCTGAATCTTCATCTGAGTGCTACTGTAATAGAGTTACAGAGGTTTGAACACACTGAAATTAAACTTTTTCTTTTTTCGTCTGAATTAATTTGCAAACATATGCCCTTCAAAAGAGTTCCAGCTGATCAATAGCCTGAAGTCTTATCTAGTACAGGTCCAAAGTTGATAACAATACCATGGAGAATTTGTGTTTTACACATGTTTTTCTAATGTTTGTATTGGTATGCTTATCCAAAATAGATTTTCACGTTGCGCGACGTAGATCGAGTAATTCTCCTTTCTTCTTGTTCTACTCTCCCTTTATCGTAGTAAACATCCCTCATGTAAGATACTGTCAGCTCCAGAATTTCATTGGCTACAAAAACTGTCAATAATTTTCACCGTCAGAGGTTATTGGTCCATTCACCGGGAGGCGAACCCAGTCGTAGTAACCTTTCCGAAACTGACGCTCGTTGGCTGTTTGGTTTTAAAACCCGAGATTGGAAACATGCAGGGGTGTAAAAAGTACCCAGAAATTATACTTAGGTGAAAGTATGGGTACTGTCTCAAAATCTGACTCAAGTTTAGGGTGCTTTCACACCAGAGCTGTTTGGTCCGGACTATCGGACCAGAATTCGATAGTCCGATTTTTTGGGGTGGTGTGAATGCGCAGTCGAACTCTGGTGCGGACCAAACACACAAACTCTGGTCCGCCAAAAAACATAGGTCTCGGTTCGTTTCATCGGGCCAAACGCGGACCATATAGGAAGTGACCTGTGCATCTTGGGTAGAAGGAAGAAAAAAACACTGCGTCGCGCGGCATTCACTGCAAAACAAGCACACTGTAAACATGTCTCGTGGACAGACTTGGGCGAATGATGAAGTGAAAGCCCTGATCGACATATGGGCAGAAGACCAAATAAAACAGCTGCTTGTGGGCACTCACAAAAACAACAAGGTGTACAAGTTGTTTAGCGAGAGGATGGCGGTAATGGGTTATAATCGAACGATGGATCAATGCCACGTCTCTTCTACTATCACGCTTCTTGCGGCTGTTTGTGTTTTCGCGGATTTCACTACCTGAAGGGGAGGGATTTCCACTCTCCATTGTGTCCAATAGACGAGCGCCCTTTTCGACCGCGTGACATTGTTCAGAAAGTTTGGTGCGCTTGACAAATTGCAATGTGAATGCAGACGAACCAAATGACGAATGCAACAATGTTGCAACTTCACCACCAGAACCGCACCGAGTCCACCAAAACTATATGTGAAAGCTAAAAACACACTTGAGTAAAAGTAAAAAAGTCCTACTTTTAAATGTACTTAAGTACTAAAAAGTAAAAGTAAATTTTTTTTGAAAGGGATAGACCAAGGGTCTCAAACTCATTCCATCGTGGGCCAAGTTTTCATTTTAACTACACATTGCACCAGGTGAGTTAGTTGAAGAGGTGAGCCAATTAGTGAAATCATCAGCTGGTGTTTAGGCAAGGCTGGAATGAAACCATCAAGCATACACTCTGCCCACAATGGAATGTGTTCTGCGATAGACAATGCAGAAATGAAAGAACAGAGGACACTTTTTTTGCATTAAAATTATGCACTTCTCCATTGAAGGTAAACTAACATGGATGGCATTCACATCACAGCATGAATAATATCACAATATTAAAGACCGAATACTGTAGTATCCTGAATAATATGACAATATTAAAAACATAATGGTGTATCCTGAATAATATCACAATATTAACCACAGCATACAGGATTATCCTGAATAATATCACAATATTAAAGGCAGAATACTGGAGTACCCTGAATAATATCACAATATTAAAGACAGAATACTGGAGTACACTGAATAATATCACAATATTAAAGACAGAATACTGGAGTACCCTGAATAATATCACAATATTAAAGACAGAATACTGGAGTACCCTGAATAATATCACAATATTAAAGACAGAATACTGGAGTACCCTGAATAATATCACAATATTAAAGACAGAATACTGGAGTACCCTGAATAATATCACAATATTAAAGGCAGAATACTGGAGTACCCTGAATAATATCACAATATTAAAGACAGAATACTGGAGTACCCTGAATAATATCACAATATTAAAGACAGAATGCTGGAGTACCCTGAATAATATCACAATATTATAGACAGAATACTGGAGTACACTGAATAATATCACAATATTAAAGACCGAATACTGTAGTATCCTGAATAATATGACAATATTAAAAACATAATGGTGTATCCTGAATAATATCACAATATTAACCACAGCATACAGGATTATCCTGAATAATATCACAATATTAAAGGCAGAATACTGGAGTACCCTGAATAATATCACAATATTAAAGACAGAATACTGGAGTACACTGAATAATATCACAATATTAAAGACAGAATACTGGAGTACCCTGAATAATATCACAATATTAAAGACAGAATACTGGAGTACCCTGAATAATATCACAATATTAAAGACAGAATACTGGAGTACCCTGAATAATATCACAATATTAAAGACAGAATACTGGAGTACCCTGAATAATATCACAATATTAAAGGCAGAATACTGGAGTACCCTGAATAATATCACAATATTAAAGACAGAATACTGGAGTACCCTGAATAATATCACAATATTAAAGACAGAATGCTGGAGTACCCTGAATAATATCACAATATTATAGACAGAATACTGGAGTACACTGAATAATATCACAATATTAACCACAGCATAATGCTGATTTTGTACTCCAAGTGAATGTCGTTTAAGGCACTGGTCATCACTCATTGTGGCCATCTTCTATGGCTTGTCACTCTGACTGTCTATTCTTCTGATAACAGGTGTTGTGAGGATTGGTTCATTCCCCGCCACACGCTCCGCTCCTTTAAGGTACTGTGTTGATTGATGCATTCCCCGCCACACGCTCCGCTCCTTTAAGGTGCTGTGTTGATTGGTGCATTCCCCGCCACACGCTTTTGGAGCAAGTATCAATTCCAGCGCGCACCTGTCATAGTTTTTGATTAGCGCCCCAGAGGCTTTTTATACTGGGACTTCCCTTCAATCGATGTCGGGTCGTTTTGGAATACAACTGCTTTTGCCTGCTTTTGCCTACCCTAACATTACGACCCGACCATGACGACCTCAGCCGACACAGACAGGGTCAGAACCGCGTTGGCGGTCCAGATTGAATTAACCAACGACCACAGCCTACAGCTAGGTGCGGCTGCGGCTGCTGTACAGGAGCTCCGAGACCAGGTCCTGCCTATGCAGGAGTCCCTTGGCTCTCTGGCTAGCCTACAGACAGCCCAGGGTAATCAGCAGACTAATATTCTCCACCAATTACAAGCGCTGAGTGAAGCCGTTAACACCTTGCTTGTAACCCCACCTACTACAGGAGCCTCGGCCGGAGCATTACCCCGTAGCCGTGGCAGGCCCCGCGCCTCCCGATCCCGCACCTCGGGAGCCCCGTCTCTCCGAACCACGGTTGTTCAATGGTAACTTCGAGGATTGTGCCACATTCATCATGCAATGTGAGTTGGTTTTTCGTCATCAATCCAGCCGATTCACTTCAAGGGGAGCCCGAGTGGCTTACATGACTAACCTGCTCTCAGGCCGGGCAGCACAGTGGGTTACTGCCTCCTGGGAAATGGGGGCTGATTTCTGTTTTTCCTATCCAGACTTCGTGGCAGAGCTCCGCAGGGTTTTCCACCACCCAGCCCGTGGCCAGGACCCTGGAGCTCGGTTGGGCACCTTCCGGCAGGGCAGTGGCAGGGTCACCGACTACGTGCTGGAGTTCAGACTGGCGGCAACGGAGAGCGGTTGGAACGATCAAGCGCTTCGTCTCACCTTCATGAGGGGGCTCAACGACGCTTTCAGGGACCAGCTCGCGACCCGTGAGGAACCTGAGTCCCTCGAGGACCTATTCAGCCTCGCCATTCGCATCGACGGACGCCTCCAGGAGAGAAGACGTGAGAGAACCCGACCGGGACCTCCAGAGGTTCCCCAGACCCCCCGTACTCGTGACGGTACTGCGGCCCGCCCTGCTCCCAACACAACTGGTGGTTCCTTCCCCTCCCGTTCGGTGCCCGGGGAGGAACCCATGCAGCTGGGACGTTCACATCTTAGCCAAGCTGAACGGGAGGCAAGGTTCAGGTCCGGCCTTTGCCTCTACTGCGGTCGGGATGGACACCGTATCTCCAACTGCCCCACCCGGCCAAAAGACCAGGCTCGCCGGGACCCCGGGAGATCCTGGTGAGCCGTTTTTCTCGTTCCCAGAGCCGTGCACCACCTAGCCGTCTGATGAGCGTCACCCTGGCCTGGGCGGACCAACGGGCCACGGTGGAGGCACTCATTGACTCGGGTGCTGACGAGAGTTTCCTAGACTTCGAGTTTGCTACCCGGGCCAACATTCCACTAGAGGACCTCGTGAGGCCATTGGAGGTGTTCACATTGGACCAACACTGCCTGGCTGACATCACTCAACGCACCTGTCCTGTCCTGCTCACCATTGCTGGTAACCACGTTGAGAGACTCCAGTTTTTTATCACCAGATCCCCTCTTGTCCCAGTAGTCCTGGGCCGGCCCTGGCTCGCGCTGCACGAGCCCCACATCACCTGGTCCTCCGGTACCATCAGGGGGTAGAGCTCCTCCTGTCATGCCCAGTGTCTTCAGGCGGCGTCCTGTCCCTCGCCCCGGAGATCCGTTTGTGAGCCGCCTCCGGACCTCTCGACCATACCCCCCGAGTACCACGACCTCGAGGAGGTTTTCAGTAAGTCCAGGGCTCAGGCCCTTCCGCCTCACCGGCCTTACGACTGTGCCATCGACCTCCGCTCAGGGGCTCCCCTTCCCGGCAGCCGCCTCTACAGTCTGACTGTCCCTGAGAAGGCAGCGATGGATCAATATATCTCTGAGTCCTTGGAAGCAGGACTCATTCGACCTTCCTCCTCCCCTGTGGCGGCCGGTTTCTTCTTTGTTGGGAAGAAGGACAGAGACCTTCGACCCTGCATCGACTATCGCCAACTCAACGAGATCACCATTAAGAACAAGTACCCTCTTCCTCTCATGAACTCCACCTTCGAGCCTCTCACCCAGGCTACCATCTTTACCAAGCTGGACCTCCGGAGTGCCTACCATCTGGTCCGTATCCGAGAGGGCGATGAGTGGAAGACCGCCTTCAAGACTCCCAGGGGCCACTACGAGTACCTGGTAATGCCGTTCGGCCTCACCAACGCTCCGGCGGTATTCCAGGCGCTCATGAATGACGTCCTTCGTGACATGCTGGAGGAGTTTGTGGTGGTATACCTAGACGACATCCTCATTTTCTCCAAGACCCTCGAGGAACACATCCAGTATGTCCGCCGTGTGCTGGAGCGCCTCCTCCACAATCGGCTCTTCGTCAAGGCAGAGAAGTGCCGATTCCACTCCGACTCCGTCGATTACCTGGGCTTCATCGTGGAGAGAGGCTTGATCCGAGCTGACCCTCGCAAGATCCGGGCCGTGGAGGAGTGGCCGGAACCCACCTCTCGGAAGGAGTTACAGAGCTTCCTCGGGTTCGCCAACTTCTACCGAAGATTCATCCGAAACTACAGTCAGGTGGCGGAACCACTTATCAGGCTGACCTCTCCCGCCCTGCCGTTCGACTGGTCCCCAGCGGCGTGTGCTGCGTTCCGCTCCCTCAAGAAGAGGTTCACTTCCGCCCCGGTCTTGCTCCATCCAGACCCCAAGAGACAGTTCATCGTAGAGGTGGACGCCTCGGATACCGGACTAGGAGCTATCTTATCCCAGCGGTCGGCAACGGACCAGAAGGTACATCCGTGCGCCTTCTACTCGCGTCGTTTCCTCCCTGCCGAGAAGAACTACGACATCGGCAATCGGGAGCTGCTGGCGGTTGTGGCTGCCTTGGAGGAGTGGCGTCATTGGCTAGAGGGGGCCAAGGAGCCATTTACCATTTGGACGGACCACAAGAACCTGACGTACATCCGTGCTTCCAAGCGCCTCAATGGCCGGCAGGCAAGATGGGCCAGCTTCCTCAGTCGTTTCGACTTCTCGCTGCCGTTTCGCCCTGGTTCCCGCAACACGAAGGCCGACTCCCTGTCCCGGTTACACTCCAAGGGGGCTCCAACCACTGAGGACCCGACTCCCATCCTCCCAGAGGCCAGGGTGGTAGGAGTAGTCACCTTGGGCATCGAGGGGGTGGTAAGGCGTGCCCTACGCTTCCATCGCGCTCCAGGCAATGTACTGGTTCATCGTCTCTTCGTCCCCGACTCAGTCCGGTCCCGGGTCCTCCAGTGGGGCCATACCAGCCGGTTCGCCTGCCACCCAGGCGTTCATCGCACGTTCTCCTTCCTGGCTCGTCGATTCTGGTGGCCCACCATGAGGAACGACGTCAAGGAGTTCGTACTGGCCTGCGCAGTCTGCGCCCGCAGCAAGGCCTCCCACCAGGCACCCTCCGGGCTATTGCAGCCGCTTCCCATTCCGAGCCGCCCTTGGTCCCATGTGGCGTTGGACTTCGTCACGGGTCTTCCTTCTTCCCAGGGGAACACGTGCCTACTGACCGTGGTGGATCGGTTTAGCAAGGGGGTTCACCTCGTGGCCCTTCCCAAGCTTCCCTCGGCGGCCGAGACGGCGGACCTCCTGACACGCCACGTGTTTCGCCTCCATGGGTTTCCCCAGGACGTCGTCTCGGACCGGGGGCCCCAGTTCACTTCCCAGGTATGGCGGGCTTTTTGCAAGGGATTGGGGGCAACAGTCAGTCTTTCCTCTGGTTATCATCCCCAGACTAACTGACAAACGGAGAGGATGAACCAGAGCGTGGAGTCTGCTCTTCGGTGTGTGGCTGCCGAGAAACCCGCTTCTTGGAGCCGTTTCCTTCCCTGGGTCGAGTACTCCATCAACTCCATGGTCAGTTCCGCCACCGGCCTCTCACCGTTTGAGGTATCCCTGGGCTACCAACCCCCTCTTTTCCCTGCACAGGAGTTGGAAGTGGCAGTTCCCTCCGTACAGGAGCATCTCGACCGGTGCCGTCGGGTCTGGGAGATCGCCAGGACTGCGCTGCTCCGGTCATCGGAGCGCGCCAGTCGTGGGGCCGACCGGCGCCGGGTCCCTGCGCCGACGTACCACCCTGGGCAGAGGGTGTGGCTGTCCGCAAAGGACCTTCCGCTTCGGTCCTCGGCCAAGAAGCTCAACCCCCGGTTCGTCGGTCCTTTTGAGGTTCTGAAGGTGCTCAGTCCGGCGGCGGTGAGTCTTAAGCTTCCTGCGTCCATGCGCATTCACCCCGTTTTCCATGTATCCCGGGTTAAGCCTGTCTCTCTCAGTCCCCTGATGCCTCCTGCTCCGGACCCGCCTCCTCCCGAGATGGTGGACGGACACCCCCAGTGGCAGGTCCGCCGGTTGATGGGCGTTCGACGGCGGGGTCGGGGGTTCCAGTACCTGGTGGACTGGGAGGGGTACGGCCCGGAGGAACGGAGCTGGGTCTCCCGCCAGCTCATCATGGACCCCGGCCTGATCACCGACTTCTATCGTGCTCACCCGAACGAGCCGGGTCGGGCTGGTCGCCGGGTGGCTCCCGTGGAGGGGGGGGTACTGTGAGGATTGGTTCATTCCCCGCCACACGCTCCGCTCCTTTAAGGTACTGTGTTGATTGATGCATTCCCCGCCACACGCTCCGCTCCTTTAAGGTGCTGTGTTGAGTGGTGCATTCCCCGCCACACGCTTTTGGAGCAAGTATCAATTCCAGCGCGCACCTGTCATAGTTTTTGATTAGCGCCCCAGAGGCTTTTTATACTGGGACTTCCCTTCAATCGATGTCGGGTCATTTTGGAATACAACTGCTTTTGCCTGCTTTTTCCCCGTTGCTGTGCCTCGTCTTCTTTCCCTCCAGTAGTTTCTGTGGAGATCCGCTGATGAGAACCTTGTTCCCCGTTTGGAGCTGCGCCTCGTTTACCCGCTTTACGCGTTTGCGCTTGGGTGAGTTGGAACCAAACCCCTCTGGATTATTCTGTCTGTGTGTGTGACGAACACCGAAGATTATCATTTTTGCTTGCACTGGACTCAGTTGAAGTGTGTGTTTTGAAGAGACACTGAAGATATCATTTCTGTTTGCACTAAACTCAGCTAACTTGTGTGTTGTGGAGAACACTGAAGATTGTTACTGTTCATTGGTTCTGGACACAGCTAAGGGAGGAGGGAACCACACTGCCTCTGTGTTTCGTTGGACTGTTATTGATACCCCTCTCTCTCTCCGTTTTCCACCTCGAGTTAAAGCTGGGAGTATCTGCAGAGCCGCTACAACGTCAAATACCGATTCCCCACCGCTATCACCAGGAGGATCTGCAGAGCCGCAGAGAACTCTGCCGATGGCAGTCTCCCTTGTTGTTTCATAATTGTTACTTTACCCCTTTTGTGACTCTGTAAATAAATACGCCCTAGTATTTGGCTAACTCTGAACTTCCTGTCTGTGCCGTGCGATTGAGGTCGGTTCAAACCCTAACAGGTGTTTAATCAAAGATCCCAGCTTTCTAGTCTTGCTCAAGGACCAATCAGCATGGGTATGGGCGGGTTCATTTTACATTGATGGGGATTTGATTGGCTGGTTACCTGCGGTCGCAGGATTAATAACGTTAACGTTAGTTTGGCGAGATAAACAATTCAAATATACTAATTAAAATGGTTGGACATGCGAGATTTGTACTTTGTACTTTGTTAGGTCTGCATTTTAAATGTAAGGAGTAAAAAGTATGTTTTTTTTCTCTGAAATGTAATGGAGTAAAAGTACAAAGTATACAAACCTAATAATACTCGAGTAAAGTACAAATCCCCCAAAACAGTACTTAAGTATTGTAACGAAGTACAATTACTCAAGTACTTTACACCCCTGGAAACACGTAATAGGTCAAGTAGGGTGTCCTTAGCTTTCAAACGATGTGTTGGTTGATCGGCAATAACACAGCCTGAAGCCAAGAGACAAGGGCAAATGTGCTGCAACGTGTGACAGGCCCCAGAGGCTTAAATGAACAGGCCAACTTTTTGGGAAATTAGCTTATTTGCCATCTACCCTCGAGTAAGACAAGCAGATACATATCCTTTTCTTCTCTGTGCATGCATTACTTGCATTAGGCTTAGGGAACAGCCCTGTTGCTTTTTGAAGAACAGGGCTTTTGAGGTGATATACACAGGTCACAACATGTTTACAGGAATGTGTTGGAGTTTTATTTGGAGTGTATTTCGTGACTGACTGACAACACATTATTTCACAGCACTTGTTTTTGCACAAACAAATGGAAGCGGATACGGACCAGCTAGCCTAGCTGTTGGACAAAAAACACCTCTCGGAGTTTTAAGCTAGGCTAGTGCTCCGTATCCGCTTCCATTCGTTTGTGCTAAGCTAGGCTATAGCTTGCAGCTGGATAGCTTTCTACTGAACCCACAGGTAGTGAATTGGTATCTATCTTCTTGTCTGACTCTGGAGAAGACGGTAAGCTCATTACCCTTAATGTAGGCGTGTTCCTTTAACAATTCTGCCTTCGTTTTGGTGTTCGCTACTTGTCCATCTATTCACAGAATCCTAGAAGATAGTGTTTTAAAGAGAAACAGTGAAGAAAATGTTTTAAATATATTAACATACAACAATAGGGAGGTGTAGTCTGACGTCACTGGTTGTTCCACCCGTATAGGGATTCATCATTGGGAAAATGGATTATCGGCTATTGTAACAATTCTGCTGCATGGAAATTGACAAGCTTCCATTTTTTCACAAAATGAGTTCCCTTCTACCACTAACATTACTGTTTAAGCATTTTTGGTTGAAATAAAGGTAGTTATAAAGTTTTTAATTTGTCGTAAAAAAAAGAACTACATTTACCAGTAGGCAGCCTGTTGTTCAGTAGGCAGCTGTCGCCTACCTCACGTCACAGCAAGCTGATACCAAGCTAACGTTAACGTTACCCGCTAAACATATTAGATGTTAGCAATGTCTACTGTGGTGAACCATTTTAAATTGGGGCATGGTTTCGGGAACGAGTAAAATGTGCAGGTCCTCTTCTCAGACCTGTGGGGCAAGCACTGCACACACATCATGCCGGCTAGCAAGCTAGCTAGCTACACGTCACGGCCTGCTGATACCATGATAGCTAACTAACGTTAACGTTACAAGCTCAAAAACCGTATAACTACTACTGTCGTGTCCATAAGTTCCCTGGCAGAATACTTTGTTTGTGAGGACAAAAGTATACAAAGAGGAGAGAACCATTGGCATGTGGAGGAGTTTTGGGAATGGCTAGCAAGCTAGCTAGCTACTAACGTTATGTAAAAATAAAACAATAACATTATAAACTATTCACAATATGTACAACGAAACAATGATTTACATTAGTATTTACAGGGATTTAATATGCAGCGAAATAACATTATACGATTTAAATTATAAATACAAATATAGAAAAATAAAAATGGTGGTTGGCTATAAACTGGTGTTAGGTGAAACAGATACTAGCAACAGATTCAGGGTCAGTTATTTTCCCATCGTACGAATTGTAAGCTTATCGAATGTAAGGGAAATCTGATCCTAGGTGGTCTGCGACTAAAGCCAGGCGTCTACGCTGTGGTGACGTCAGTCAGCAGTGCCAAATAGCAGTGAAGTTTCCCAACGAACGAAAACATAAACGTTGTTATTTTGCTACCTTTACGATTAATTGCAAATATGTTCATGTTGAGCTATAGATTCTGGATGAATACGCACAGAAAGGTACACCATGCCAATGTCCATGCTTTATTTGTTTTAAACGAACCGTTTTAGAAATGGGCAATGAGGAAATACATTAAGTGGAACAGAGGGTAGGGTTGGGCATCGTTTGGATTTGAACGATTCCGGTTCCGATTCCGATTCTCCATATCGATTCCTGTTCTGAACGATTCTCGATTCCGATTCTTTGAGGTGCAGGTCATAGCTTATTTCGCAGGATAATTTTTTTTTTTTTTTTTTTTTACATTTTTAGTTGACTTGATACAGTTTAATTTGTTTGCTGTACTGTAACTAGGGTATTAATGAACAAAGTAAAAAAAAAAAAAAAAAAAAATTAAGAATCGAAATGCAGGTATGTTACTCAGGGCTGTACGCTAAGCTTTTTCACTAGGGGCACAGGTGCCCCTAAATGAAAAATGTAGGGGCACAGAATCTTTTTTAGGGGCACGTTTTTTTTTTTTAATAACAATTTTACCATTATAGTGCAAAAAAATATGTTCCTCCTGCCTCATTACTGTGGTCCTTTTATTTAACATTTAAGTGCTTTTGTTTTCAGGTTTGTATCTTTTATAATGAACCAACTGAAGTATTACCACAGCTGCAAACATTTCTTCTTTCATTGATAACAGTGTGTTCATTAGGGATGGGTTAGGATTGTTAGGATTTGATCGATACTGCTACTCTTATCGATTCGATACTGCTTAACGGTACGGTACTTTATCGATACTCTTATCGGTTCTTTTTGATTATTTTGCAAGCATAAGAACATAATCGACATTGCTTTATTATTCTTTTATATAACTATATTACTGCACATGGCTACTTTTTGATCAATTAATACAAGCAGTCAGATAAATTAACTATTTTGGGACTTTCTATTTTATTTAGAAAGTTCTTAAATCAGAATGTCCCACCCAATACCCAGCTGTTAAAAACAGTTCAATACTATTAGTAGAGATACTTTTAGAACAATAGCCTGATGATATATTTTCCATGAGTTGAGTGGATGCATGACCGGAGCAGTGTGTGTGTGTGTGTGTGTGTGTGTGTGTGTGTGTGTGTGTGTGTGTGTGCGTGTGTGTGTGTGTGTGCGTGTGTGAGAGCACACGCTTTGCGTAGTGGGCATGTCAACAGTGTCAGCTGAACCTGCACCAAACAAGGCATAGGGAAATAGTCAGACATCCCAGAATTATTTCATAATACAACGTTTCTGAATGGATATTTGGATTCAACCAAGTTATATGCAGTGATGACCGGTCTTTCCCCGCGGAACACAAGTTACTTAACGTTACACGGGTCGCGTTATGCATGCTTAGCTTGCTAACGATAGCAGTGTAACTTAATGTTACACACGTCGCGTTATGCATGCTTAGCTTGCTAACGATAGCAGTGTAACTTAATGTTACACACGTCGCGCTATGCATGCTTAGCTTGCTAATGTTAAGATAGGAGATAGCAGTGTAACTTAATGTTACACAGGTCGCGCTATGCATGCTTTTTTCGAACGTTTCGTTCTCTCTGCTATGATGAGCTCTGCTCTGCTTCAGGACGGACAGCACCTCTCAAGTACCCATATGTGCATGTGTGAGTGTCAGTCGCGCGAGTGTGTAAGTACCAGCCCCGCTCCTCGGGCAGACGGAGAGAGACAGAGGGAGGAGAGATATAGAAAACGGCCAACAAGATTAGTTCGCAATGTTTAAATTCCTCGAAAAAAAGGAGTGAAATACGAATGAAAGGTTTGAAATCAGTACTAGCAAGGGTGCCCCCAAATATTTTTTTCTACTAGCACAGGCTATTTTTAGGGGCAATATGCTACGCCCTCGTAGCACTGTACAGCCCTGTTACTTCCGGTTCCAGAACCGGAAGTTAGGAACCGGTTCCTAATTAGAACCGGTTTTCGGTGCCCAACCCTAACAGAGGGTGGAACAGGAAAAACGAAAATGACGTAACCACTACACCTCCCTATAAGTAAGATAATTAGGAATGCAAATTAAGTTCAGGGGAGTAAACAACGAAATAGGACTTGTTGCGATACTACTGTTCTACTAGCTGTCTCAACAAATTGCTCTCTCAACTCGACGTACACTCCACTCGACCACAGGCCCAGTGTGGCTACAGTGGCTAAGCGGCCCCTTGTTTCGAAGCGATCGTAAGGGCAGGCAATCGAGAAATCAACCTGTTGGCAAATGAAGAAAACCACCTCATGGGGTGTGGAAAGGAATGGGGGGGGGGGGGGGGGTAGTGGGAGGGAGGTGGAGGGTTGGGGGGCATGTTTACCTCTGTTCTCTTGGGGGCCGGGGGATTTGAGAGGGGGAGGAAAGGAGGGAGGGAGCATCTGAATGTCCAGCTGCGTGGGGGAAGAATTGAAGTTGGGGTAAGAGGTGTCAGCTCAGTGGAGGGTGAGGGGCGGGGTGGGATGGGGATGGGGTGCGATGGAGTGAGGTGGGGAGTTGAATGAGAGAGAGAGAGAGAAAGAGGGGGGGTGGTATTTGGGGGGGTTAGCTGAACAATGTGTCGTCCCCCACTGCTCAGAACCCTGGGCTCGGTCCTCTTCTCCCCAGGCCTGAAAGAAAGAAAGATAAATAACAAACTCCAAGACCACCTCTTCTTGTCTTTACAGCGTTACAGTTCAGGTTATATATATATAAAAAAAAAATTTATATATTTATTTAGGTCTTGGATACACGGCCTGCCACTTTTTGGTGTGTCCTATACTGTCCTGGTGTGTCCTATACTGTCCTGGTGTGTCCTATACTGTCCTGGTGTGTTCTACCACTGTCCCAGAACAGTTGTATATAGAACACACTAGAACAGTGTTAGGACACACTAGAACAGTGGTAGAACACACTAGAACAGTGTACACACTAGAACAGTGGTAGGACACACTAGAACAGTGGTAGGACACACTAGAACAGTGGTAGAACACACTAGAACAGTGTACACACTAGAACAGTGGTAGGACACACTAGAACAGTGGTAGGACACACTAGAACAGTGGTAGGACCAGTGATGCATGCAGTGGTGGTCCCACTCGGTACCACGCCGTCCTAGCAGTTTTTTCTGAGCAGAAGTACGCGCACGGATGTGCACACGCGCGCACACAAAAATGCTTTCACAATTTTCACTGGACTCGTCGCGCCGTGCGCCAAGTACCCGGCACTTATCTATCACCTAGACTTTGCATAATAATAGGATACCGATAGCATAACAAAGAACGAGAAGAGCCAAACCAAAATACAAGCCCTGTGGGGATTTGCTTGATCTGTGGAGCTCTCACTATGTGACATGGTCCCGACTGGAAGGATGAGGCATTAAGTTGTGCTTCAGAAGGAAACTGTCCTTCTGTAAACTAAGTTACATTGTTAATTTAGTTTGTATTTACTTTTCTAGTTAATTCAATTAAAGAAATTGTAACTACAATTACATTTAAAACATTGTTTGTTTTTCAACCATATCTGTTGACAATATAATTTCTTTATATATTGAAGGCTACATCCTGCTACCTTTTTCAGCTTCTTTATTTCAAGGCAATATTTACAAAAACGAAACAAAAACTAGTAATTTCCTATACAAACATGTTTCCTACTATTTATGCATAATAATCATCTGTTCTGTGGGCAAGCAAGGGAACATGTATGCGCGTGCACGTGGCGTCCAGGCAGTTCTTTTTATTTTTTATTTTTTTGGTCTTTTTCCCCCTCCATTTTCCTCCGATTTTCTCCCATCCCAATGTTAGTCGTATGCCAATTCCCAGTCCCTTCCTGGTCGCTGCGCTTTACCCCCCACAGTCAGATCATTTGGGAGAGTGGAGGCTACCACGTGCTTCCTCCGACACACGTCCAGCCAATCACCGCTTCTTTTCACCTGGCAGCGCGGATTCTCATTGAGAGGGCGTAGCGTGTGGGAGGACCACACTATCCCCCTCACGTCAAATCCGCGCTTAGCAGGCGCCCCGACCGAACTGTAGGAGTCGCTGTTTACAACGACCCGGACCCACCCCGCCAGCTTCTCCCACCCTCTGATACAGCCAATTGTATCAGTGCAGACGGCCAGCCAAGCTGGTGACAACCCCGGAGCTGTGAGCTGGATTCGAACAGGCGAACCAAGCTCACAGCTCCGGGGCTGGTGACGAACGCAATCTCCGCTCGACCACCTAACCGCCCTCAGGCAGTTCTGATATTACGACTGCACCACTGGGTAGGACACACTAGAACAGTGGTAGGACAAACTAGTTATAGGTGACCCCATGACAATGATGCAAAAGTAAAAGACAGAAGCAGACATTCCCAGGATGTCCCAGAAGAGTGGGAGGACTGGGACATAAGGTATGTGGCGCTACAGTATTTGGACCAGACACAGAACCGTATGTCTGCTTTGAATGTTTGTGTACTCTCCATGTGCTTTGACTGTTTGTGTACTCTCCATGTGCTTTGACTGTTTGTGTACTCTCCATGTGCTTTGACTGTTTGTGTACTCTCCATGTGCTTTGACTGTTTGTGTACTCTCCATGTGCTTTGACTGTTTGTGTACTCTCCATGTGCTTTGAATGTTTGTGTACTCTCCATGTGCTTTGACTGTTTGTGTACTCTCCATGTACTTTGACTGTTTGTGTACTCTCCATGTACTTTGACTGTTTGTGTACTCTCCATGTAATTTGACTGTTTGTGTACTCTCCATGTGCTTTGACTGTTTGTGTACTCTCCATGTACTTTGACTGTTTGTGTACTCTCCATGTACTTTGACTGTTTGTGTACTCTCCATGTGCTTTGACTGTTTGTGTACTCTCCATGTACTTTGACTGTTTGTGTACTCTCCATGTGCTTTGACTGTTTGTGTACTCTCCATGTACTTTGACTGTTTGTGTACTCTCCATGTGCTTTGACTGTTTGTGTACTCTCCATGTACTTTGACTGTTTGTGTACTCTCCATGTACTTTGACTGTTTGTGTACTTTGCTGTAGTCCAAGTCCAATCAATTTAGATTAGATTAGATTCAATTCGATTGTCTAATGTTCTAATGGTCTTGAACCATGAATGGACACAACGGCCCCAATGTAGCACCTTTAGATCATTAGGTTTGACAACAGTGTTCAACAGCACTGACTGTTCACAACTGACTGATTTCCAGGGGTGTAAAAAGTACCCAGAAATTATACTTAAGTGAAAGTATGGGTACTGTCTCAAAATCTGACTCAAGTAAAAGTCAAAGTATCTGGCTAAAAACACACTTGAGTAAAAGTAAAAAAGTCCTACTTTTAAATGTACTTAAGTACTAAAAAGTAAGAGTAAATATTTTTTTGAAAGGGATAGACCAAGGGTCTCAAACTCATTCCATCCTGGGCCAAGTTTTCTTTTTAACTACACATTGCACCAGGTGAGTTAGTTGAAGAGGTGAGCCAATTAGTGAAATCATCAGCTGGTGTTTAGGCAAGGCTGGAATGAAACCAAGCATACACTCTGCCCACAATGGAATGT
>NC_140168.1:66749106-66754106 GCF_963971535.1 Notolepis coatsorum | reverse complement strand
CTGAGACACATTGTCTGATGCCCCCAGACTCTCTCTGACTCTATTTTCTTTCTCTCTCTTTCTAGTTTTCTCTCATCAGGTTTTCTTAGCTAGCATGAAGTTACATTATAGTATGAGAGGATGTTACAGTTATGAGGAGACATTACAGTATGAGGAGACATTACAGTATGGGGATACGTTACACTATGAGGAGACATACTATGAGGAGAGGAGACATACTATGAGGAGACATTACAGTATAATGAAACATACTATGAGGACTCGGAGACATTACAGTATAATGAAACATACTATGAGGAGACATTACAGTATAATGAAACATACTATGAGGAGACATTACAGTATAATGAAACATACTATGAGGACTCTGAGACATTGCAGTATAATGAAACATACTATGAGGATACATTGGAGTATTTGTTTTTCTTCCTGCGGTTCTGATGCCAAGAAGTTTTGGAAAACTGTAAAATCCATGGAGAATAAGCTTGCTTCTCCTCATCTTCCCAACGTGATGACTTTCGATGACACTGTTGTCACTGATAAATCTCGCATGGCATCACTTTTCAATCATCATTTTGTCAACTCTGCCGATGTCTTCTCTGCTATGCCCCCCATCACTGCCTCACCTCAGCCTCCTTCCTCTCCCAGCTCTGGCGTTTTTTCCTTTAAACCCTTCCTGAGCTCTGAGGTTTTTGAGGAGCTCACCAAGCTGGATTCAACCAAGTCTGCTGGCTCTGATGGTCTCGAATCTATGTTTTTAAAAGCTGCTGCCCATATCATTGCCGCCCCCATCACGCGGCTATTCAACTTGTCTCTTGAGCTATCTGTCTTTCCTCCTGATTGGAAAACTGTTCTAGTCTTCCCACTCTTTAAAGGTGGTTCTGGCTCTGACCCCAACTGCTACAGGCCTATTTCCATCTTGCCCTGCTTGGCTAAGGTCTTAAAGAAGCTGGTTCACAAACAGCTCAGTCACTTCATGGCCTCAAACAACATCCTGTCTAATCTGCAGTCCGGGTTCCGGCCAGGCCACGGGTGCATCACAGCTACCCTTAAGGTCCTGAATGACATCATCACCTCCTTGGACTCTAAGCTGGTTTGCATCGCCACCTTTATTGATTTAGCTAAAGCCTTTGACTCAGTCAACCATTCCATCCTCCTACAGAGGCTCTCCAGCATTGGCCTTTCTTCAAAATCCTGCAGTTGGTTTGCCAGCTACCTTGCTAATCGTGTTCAGCAGCTCAACATCTTTAAAGGGTTGCCTCAGGGCTCCATCTTGGGTCCCTTGCTGTTCTCTATCTACATCAACGATGTAGCCAAGGCTGCTGGAAATTCACAGATCCATCTATACGCTGATGACACCATCTTGTACTCAGCAGGCCCTTCACTCCACTCTGCGGCATCCACTCTTCAAATTAGCCTTACCTCTATTGAACAGTCCTTTCACAGTCTCCACTTTCTTCTCAGATCCAAGAAGACTAAATGTATGCTCTTTAACAGAAAGCATGACACTGCTAGCACCCCTAAAATCACCTGTGCCGATGGCTCAGAGCTGGAGTTTGTTACCTCTTATAAATACCTTGGCCTCTGGCTAGACCCATCCCTTTCCTTCTCTACTCACATAAAACACCTGCAGGCCAAAGTCAAAGCTCATCTGAGCTTCCTGTACCGCAACAAAGCTTCATTCACCCGCTCGGCCAAACACACTCTTGTCAAGATGACCATCCTCCATATATTTGATTATGGCGACACCATCTATAGAATGGCATCCCAGCGTGCCCTCAGAAAACTCGACATACTCCATCATTCCGCCATCCGTTTTGCCACTAGTGCACCCTTCACCACTCACCATTGTGACCTTTATAACCTGGTGGACTGGACATCTCTTCACACCAGAAGGCTTCTTCACTGGCTTCAAATAATTTACAAAACCATACTTGGTAAAACACCTCTCTACCTCTCCTCCCTTCTGCACGTCTCCACTTCTAACTACAGCCTAAGGTCTAGCAACTTCATCAAACTCACCATCCCCAAAGCCTGCACGGTTTCTGGACGCAACGCCTTCCGATTTGCTGCTGCATCTGACTGGAACACATTACAAAGCACCCTTAAACTCACTGCCCTCACATCGCTCACTGCTTTTAAACAAAATTTGCAACAGATCTTAACCGACTGTTGCACCTCCTGACTGCCTCCCAATTGCACGCATAGCCCTCAGACTATTCTCTCCTCCCCCTAAGCCCCCTCACCTACCTCCCTGCCTCTCCCCACTTTCTTCTCTCTCTCTCTCCCTCTGGTTCTCGCTCTCCCTCTGGTTCTCACTCTTCCTTTCTCTTTTTCCCTTTCTCTTTTTCCCTCTCTCCCTTTCATTATCTCTCCCTTATTTATTGTTGTCCTTGTATACTATTGCTACTGTCATTTTGTATTTTATTTACTTGTATGCATGTACATAACCTTGTTTTTGTTACAGCCTCCCACCCCCCCCCCCCCCCCTTCCCACAAAAGGCTTTTGCTTTTTGGACAGGCTGCTTTTGTATATAAGAATTTGTTCTTAATTGCTTGCCTGGATAAATAAAGGTTAAAAAAAAAAAAAAAACATTACAGTATAATGAAACGTACTATGAGGAGACATTACAGTATAATCAAACATACTATGAGGAGACATTACAGTATAATGAAACATACTAGGAGGACTCGGAGACATTACAGCAGGGGTAGGAAACCCTAGGCACGCGTGCCTGCATAGGCACGCGGGGGCATTTGCATAGGCACAGGGGGCATCAGTAAAATTTTTTTTTTTTTTTTTTTTTAAATATTATAGTGAAATATTTTGCACTGTTGTCGCATTTATCTTGTTGAAATCCTCCCACAGGTTCTTTTTACTACCACATATTTAATTGAGACCCTTTATTTGTTTATTATTTCAATTTAGCTGGAAATACATTGCTACATCATTCAGTAACATTTGCAGAGCCTTATAACAAAAACATTATTACGGTCACCGTTGTGACCAGTGTGATTAATCAACACATTTTATTATTTATTTTTCTATTTCATTGAACATTGCACATGTTAAAAGCCATTTTTTTTACTCAAAATGTGAGTATTACCAAGTCAACTTGTGTTCTTAAAACAATGACAATAAACATAGTTTTATTAGGTTGAAATAATGTGGTTGTGTACTTATTTTTCTGTTAACTTATTATGGATTGAAAACTGAAAACCTTAATGCACAGTAACTGAACTCAATATTTTTAAGTTCTGGTAACTTATTATTATTTTTTTTACAGTGTAGTCTTGCGATCAATCAAAACTTATTTACACGATATACCTCACATTCACCCTCCATTCACAACCTGGTGTTCTCCATTAGGCCTGTAGGTGGAGCTATGACAGCACACATACAGTACACACACCGATGGTGTGTGATGTGTCCAAAAATGAATGGGCAAATGTGAGTGAAATGGTCGCACTGTATGCAGCTGTTTGTCTGCATTGCACCCCCCCGCCCCAACTCAGATTTAGGGTTGATACAACCATCATAATAATATTGTTAATAATAACAATAACAATAATGATGTAATAATGTAAAAATTATCATTAAAAATACCTGATTATGAGAAAAAAAAATTACGATGCATGGAATATTGTTGAGGCACACTAGTTACAACTATATTTCAAACAGGCACTCCATGTCAAAAAGGTTGCTGACCCCTGCATTACAGTATAATGAAACATACTATGAGGACTCGGAGACATTACAGTTAGGGCCGCCTCAGGGGGTGTGCGAGCAGTGCGGTCGCACAGGGCCTCGCGGGAAGGGGGGCCTCGCAAAAAAAAATACAAAAAAAAAAAAAAAAAAAAAATTATTTTATTTTTTATTTTTTTTGCGAGGCCCCCCTTCCCGCGAGGCCCTTTTTCATCACAGACCTAAAATCTAGTTTTGCTTATATGCTTATATATTTCACATTAGACACGTTTGTAGAATGTGTCTGACTTGTTCCTGCCTCTGCGGCTCTGCAGACTGCAGTGTTCCGGTTTCTGCGGCTTTGCTGCTCTACAGATTTTAGGATAGTGTTTCCGGGCTCTTCTTGGACACACGAGGTACAGGGATGATCTAATTCAGCGCTATTCAGAGGAGCGAGTGGATGTCTTTTCAAAAGCAGCATGGATCAGAAGAAATTACACCGTGGGCCAAGAAAGTCTCCTTCCAACTTTACCATTGATACTGCGTTATGGTGAGTTCATGGATCTCTCTCTCTCTCTCTCTCTCTCTCTGGAGCCAAACTGGTCGACTAGCTGTAGCCTGTTGTAGTATGGAGTTAGTAGCTAACGGTGTGTGGCCTGGTGTCAGCGCCTGTATTGCTTTTCTCATGTTGTAGTTTCAGTGGTAGTGCGTTAGCTAATGGTTAGCGATAGCCGGGTTGAGCTAACTGGCTAACTGATAGCATCAAAGTAACGTGCGCAGCCGGCAGCTAACGTCGTAGCTAAACAGCCGGCTGCGCGCGTTACTTTGATGCTATCAGTTAGCCTAGGCTAGAGTTAGCTGTTAGCTTGTGCTACGACCATTGACATTAGCCGTGAGAATAGCAGGGGGTTCTGGCTTATTTTTGTCCCGCCAGCGAGAGGCCTTTCGTCAACGTGGAGACCTGTGTTGCGGCCTTTCGCCCTGCCTTCCTTGGTGCAGGTAAGATTAATGAAAATGTCATGACATTACCCCACTCTTCCATCCTTCCCCTCCCGAATGTTTTGTTAATAACAGTGTTTTTTTCCAGGCAAAACATATGCTACTTCACAACATTTGGAGATACGACATGTGCTGTGTGTGAATGTCTTGGTCGTTTGTGTAGCTTGGGTAGCGTTGGGCCGTTGGCCAAAGCTGTGTGTGGCCTGGTGTCACAGTACCTGGCTAGCCTATTTAGCTGATGTCGGCCATTGGCTCCTTGCTGCTTTGGTTTCTCTGGTATAGACCCTCTTCTCTTTGGATTTAAGTGTTGATCTTT
>NC_140168.1:66737344-66747344 GCF_963971535.1 Notolepis coatsorum | reverse complement strand
GAAATGCGGCTAAGGAAAAAAATGCTGCTACGGAAAAAAATGATAGACGCTGCTGCTTAGACCGCTTCAAATCGCGCCCGGCTTCCATCATAAACATCATATTTCAACGCACAGCGCATTACGCACTGATTGGCTGCGACGGATACAGCGATCAAACAGTGACGCGCACTCAGAGCGCTATTGCGTCTAGCCCGGGCCGAGAAATACGGCTAGGAGAAATGCGGCAGGAGAAATGCGGCAGGAGTGAGTCACTTCCTGTTCAGGAAAACGAGTATTTTTTATTTTATATATAACGTTATATTGTGCATTGGAAACACAAACATACTTAAAATGAGTAAATATTATTCATTTTAAACATGTTTATATTATTTATAGGGCTATAAAACAAAAAACTAAAACTTCTCTCATTTAACAGGTGGGTCGGCGCCCTAGCGCCCCCGGTGGCCAGCCGCCACTGCATCCATCTCAGAATGGAATGGAAGCGGATATGGATCAGCTAGTCTAGCTGTCAGCGAGCCAAAAACACCTCGCCCAGAGTTTTAATCTGGGCTAGCGGATCTGCTTCCAATCATTTGTGCTAGGAAATTGGTATCTATCTTCTTGTATGGAGAAGACCCCATTTCCATAATGTTGGCGTGTTCCTTGATGAAATGATGAAAAAGTGTCATATTTTGACAACCATTCACTGTACACACTCGCCGTTCAAATGTGTCAATCATTTCCCATACCTTCTCCAAAATCAGGTCCTACTGTAGGTTGTGTTCTTTCATACGGTAGCGACTGTGTGCTTTTCATAAAGACAGAAAAGGTTCCTTTCTCTCCAAATGATTTGGACGGACTGTCCGGGGTTTAACCCTTTCACTATCAAACTACCAAAGAGTTAACCCTTTCACTGTGACAATACAGAAGATTAACGTAAGGTTATGTATATAACCAAGTTCTGTGAATTATGGCGACACTCAGCATCATCTGCACTGTACTTCACTTCGTGCACGAGCACTGAATAAAAAATTCCACCATGTACCTTTACATCCCAACATTCGTCTGGCCACACCCACATCCGCTTACCTTCATAAGCAGGTGTGTGGTCACCTACTCGCCTCCTTCCCAAACTTTCACCACAAGGCGAGATCAAGGGCCACAGCGGCGTCTGATGCTGAGCGTCGCCATAATTCACAGAACTTGGTTATATACATAACCTTACGTTCTGTTTCATTATGGCTTTCGCTCAGCATCATCTGCACAAGAGGAGCTGAGCGGGAGCCATAGCTCGACAAATGTACCCCGCTGAGGCCCCCCACAACCATCAGACCGGGGAGGACCGAGCCCCCGACCCTCCCTAATGGAGGATACCCTCCCTATTGGAGGCTTACGGGAGGGAGACGGATCCGACCGTGCGAAGAGGAACTCAAGCAACTCAACGCACAGGGTGAGCAGACCGTGGCTTGACCCCACAACTACACACACGCACAACCCGCATGCCACCAAGGAACGAACGGAAGGAACAAACCTCGTTACTGCCCCCAAAATCACGGGGTCAAGAGCAAACCCAACCCCGTGGCAAGGCTGTAGCAGCGGAGCGCGAAGGAAGACCCAGACCCACTGAAGGGACTGGATCCCCTGGAAAAAAGGGGGTCCGGAGAGGTCAATGACGCCAGGCATCAAGACCCCACCAGGTGGTCACTTAGTGACACCGCCCCCCACATCGCCAGCGTATTCGGAGAAGGCCCCTCCAAGAGCGGGCCCTTTCCCCCCAATAGCACACCGCCTGGCACACTGACCCTGCAGAACAGGCAGTCAGCATGGCCATAAGCACTCAAAAAGGTTAACCAACGGAAGCAGGCAGCGCACCGGGGAAACCAGGCAGCAGGCTGTAACCTGAGCCTGGAGCACTGCGGACGAGACAGGCGCCAAAGGAGTCAGCTGAAAACAGCCCCCCCGGCGGAAGGGGCGTATGCTGGCATTGTTGATCACCATGACAAAGCCTCCATTAAACAAAACCCACCCAGAGGGGTCGAGGCAGAGAAGGCTGACATGATTGGCAGATGTCATGAACGTGCAGGGGCACACTCAACCGGGTAACCCGGGAGTTGACTCTGCTCCAACATACCAGGGAATCAACTACCCTCTCGGTACAGACGGTGGTTGTTCCTATAACCCCTCAAGAAAAAACTCCAAAACACACCTGCGGGTATACACCAGCTATACCGCAGTACAAGTGTTTCAGTTTCCAAAAAAGGGTTATCCCAGGCCTACGGTATCAACAAAACTTTACTTCGGACCGGGCCCGGCGGCCCGGGAAGCACACAGGATTACCAGAGGGGGTCCAGAAGACCACCCCAAGAGCCCCCTCTTCGCCATGCGTGAGAGAGGAGCGAAAGAAGGAGAACCAGCCTGTTACAAAGGATCAGATTAAACCGAATATATATATTTATTGATTGATATATATTGCATAGTATTTGTATATCGTTTGATATCCCTTGTATATTCCTTGTACATATACACGGAATATCCCTTTAGACCAGACCATAATATTTCATTCTCCTATTGGACAGCGGTCCACAGGCGCCAGAGCCGCGCCTCCAGAGTCAGGTTCAAAGCCACCGTCAAGACATGTCTGTTCATGCCCGGCCTTGCCCAGGGATACGAGACAGAAATGAGATTGGCACTAGTTTGTTCACCTAACGTATAAATACGGTGCAGGTGAATACAGAAGCACTTAGTCTTAGAGTTACCCAATAAGTTGAAGCCTCACCCACGATACTTCGTGCGGTGAAGTATGGCCTGTTTGGCCCCAAATAGAGCATTGAGACCGCGTGCGAATTAATAACTGAATTGTCAGAGTTTGGCGCTATACCGTCGAGTGCGACATATTTCTATTAAGTCAGTAATAGTCTATTTGTGTATAGTGTATCGTGCGGCTAAAGTTCTACAGTGACCAGCATCACCAACGCTTCCTCGTACCAGCTAGAGTGCTTATCCAGGCTGGGCTGCTTTCATGGCGCTTTCACCCGAGGAGACCTAGACGAGAACCGTGTGGACATGTACACTGGATTAATCTACCCGACGACTACATAGCCCTTTGCGGCTGGATTATATTTGCTTTGGTCCTGTGATTTATGGAGCGGAGAATCGCCGACGCCTACACGTGTGGGATTTACCCTGTGAGGAGCCAGGTCGAGTCGGCGCCTCAGAGAGCCTGAGGCCGGCTAGCTTTCTTCACTGTGGAGCTACAGTCTACGGAGAACAGCTGTATTCGTCTGTGGATCAAGAGACTATTGCACCGTCTCCTGTACTTGGAGTCTCCTTAGTCATCGTTGACCAGACTCTCTACTACCGACAGATCCTCTACCCCTGCTGGCTTACAACCGGGGGGACCCTTCCAGTATCTCCCGCTATATATTACTAGTGTACCATAGATATAATTCCCTAAGATTCAGGTTGTATAATTACCTCCTGCGTAACCAGAGAATGGACATTCATTATTGATTTGCCTACGCACATTCCTTTGCCTTATAAGCGCATCCAAAGTATAATAGAGAAGTATATTATGTACCTTTTGCTGCAATAAATACTTGATTATACCTTTGTGTGGAACCGATTCAATGTGGGAAGTGTTCATCATATTTATATATCATGTACTGTATGGCCAGTAATTAAAGTACATAAAGCGGTAGTGGTTTAATGATACCATACTTATCAATACAGTCAGGGAATTGTACCCCTCAGTTACAATTGGTCCTTCGAGCCGGAGGGTAACTAGTGTAATATTAATATAGTGGTATTAATATTGACATGGCCTATGATGAACACTCCACAAAACGGTTCTCCTAAAGTAGATCGCCCGCAGCGTAGACGGCAGACACCTCAGTACTTAGAGGATTACGTTGCCAATATACTACCTAGCTTTCTACAGACGGTAAACGCGGAAAAAGTAGATAGTAAAATTATGTCCGACCCTATCGACCAGGCTACCCCGCCAATAGAGGCCCTAGTGGGTTCTAACGTAACTGACCAAGCTCACGGTAGGGACCAGGAGGGACCCGACATGACTTTACCCCCCGCCAAGACCGAAGAAGTAGTCCCCGGAGAGCTCCAGGATAAAGACAGCTCTCCAGGGATGGAACTCTACCCGCTACAAGAAGAGGAGAGCACCCCGGAGATGGATCTCCAGGACTCGCCACAGGAGAACAGATCTCCAACGAGTACTGCCAGGAGCGGATCACCTCAACCAGCGTCTTCCCCCAGCGAGGCGGACAAGATGCTGGCACAGGCATTCCTCGCCAGCCTAGCAGCCTCAACAGAGCGCGATCGACTCCAAGCACAGACGCTTAGTGAGCGCGAACATTCTTCCATGGAAAGAGAACGCCTTCAGGCGCAGCAACGGACCAACGAAGATCGTATACGTCTAGAGATTAGACGCCTTCAGACGGAAGAGAATATGGTAAGGGACCGGGCCGAAGCCCAGCGCGCCGCTGCCGGTGCCCAAAGAGAAGCAGAGCGCGACCTCGCTCTCACCAAGCGCGAAGCCGAGCGCGACCGATTACAAGCGCAGATAATGGAGCAGCTGATCACCAGGGCAACACCCCCTCCCTCCGCACGGGGTTCCAGGGCCTCGTCAAGACAAGGGTCAAGGGCACCCTCCCCTACCCGATCAAGCGACCCTGAGCCCGACCACCAGAGAGAGCCTATACCCCCCTCCGAACTCCTTCCCCGACCGGTCCACGCGAGACCCAGCTACAAGGAAGAAACAGTCTACACCGCGGAGAGGCTAAATAGACGACTACAGGAGGACCTGCCAGAGGAAGAAGAAGAGGGAGAGGAGGAGAGTCAAGCCCGACAGCAGCACAGTACTCCACAGGACCAGGAGGTCCAGTACAGCCCAGGCTCTACCCCCGCGGCTCTGCGCTACAGACCCCCGACTCAATTCACGGGTGAGCTTGACGCACGACCAGCCCCGAGGAACAGCACCTGGATACGCGGGCCATGGTACCCAGCAGGTACCAGCCCACCAAGAGGCGTAAGAGGAGACTCGCCTAGGAGGCCTCTCTTCCAACGCTCACCGATGTGCCAGCCATCCATGGCATCATACATTGGCACACCGACGTTTCCGGACTTCACCCACGAGAACAGAGCACAGTACACGGAGCTACGAATGTGCTTAGAGACAATGATGTCCGATGTAGCTGATGAACCGTACAAGTATGCTATCCTACTGAAGCACCTCAAGGTGCCCCGAGCGCACAATATAGCGCTGGCCTATGCCACCTCTACTACCCCATACACAGCGGCTCTAGCAGCACTCGACCAAAGATATGGACGCATATGGGACTACGTAATACAAGAGATAAGGCATATTGACCGCCTACCCCCAGCCACAGACAATCGCTCACTAGATGACCTGTCTATCAAGGTACAATCCCTGGTAGGGATGCTGGGGGCGAAAAGAGAAAAGGGTATGCACGAACTGTACGCGAACTCTAATGTCGAGAGGATTTTAGAGAAGCTTCCGCCCGCCCGACAAGAGCGCTTCAGGCGGCAAAGAGACCACCGTGATCCTAACGGTCCCGAGCCATCCCTCCTAGACCTAGCCGACTTCCTGGCGAGAGAAGTCAACAGCCTACGGTTGGATACGTTCATGCGGAGCACACCAAGCTCCAGAGAGGGACCTAGGAGAGCAAACGATGGCCGCAGATTGGTGACCGTCATGCACCAATCAGAATCAGTACCGAGCAGCAAGAACCACAGTACCCCCTCGATGAAAGAGAAGTGGAAGATGGTGTGCCCGTACTGCGAAAAGGAACACTGGTTGTCACAATGTGACACGTTCAAGAAGATGACCGCCGACGAGGTGAGTCAATGGATAAAGTCCAACCGACGCTGTTACCGATGTGCGCGCAGTCACATGGCAGCCGATTGCCGCTTAAAGAAGAGGTGTAGTCGGTGTGACGGAGCCCACCTAGATGTCCTACACGACAGTAACAGAAGAAAGCCTGCACCCTCAAGCAGCACAAAGGCAAGTGTTATGTACATTGACCCCGCCAGCAGCGGGGACGCCCGGGTGCTCTTAAAGGTGGTCCGCGTAACACTGAGTTACCAAGATAAGGTCATGGACACTTACGCCGTCCTTGACGACGGGTCAGAGAAGACCCTTCTCCTCGCGTCCGCTGCGGCCCAGCTGGGGCTGCGGGGGAGCGAAAACCAGATGACGATTCGGACAATAAGAAGAGATCTAAAGACGATAAAGGGCGAGAATGTCTCCTTCACTATCGCAGCAAGCCGGCAGCCAGAGAGACGGTATAGGATTACTAACGCTTTCACCAGCCAAGAAATAGGCCTGTCGCAGTACACCTACCCCATCGCCAAGCTGATGGATAAATATGTGCACCTGCGTCAACTACCTATACCGCTCATAGACGGTGCCACCCCGACCCTGCTGATAGGCTCCGACCATGCAGACCTCATCGTCCCGATAGACCGGGTCCACACAGGGCCCAGAGGCTGTCCTGCAGCAGTCGAGACCCGCCTAGGATGGACATTACAAGGCCCCCTCGCTAAGTCTCTTAACCGAACAGCAGCCACTAACTGCCTCCACTCCAGAGTGACAGAAGAAGACACCACCCTCCTACAGCATGTCGAGAGGCTATGGACACTAGAGACAATGCCCTTTAAGAACGAAAAGAAAGACATTCGTTCCAAGGAAGACATTTACGCTATAGCCCTCCTCGATCAGGGGACAAAGAGAGTCAAAGTCAACGGAGTGATGAGATACGCAACTCCACTCCTGAGGCGAGAGGGTATGCCTACCTTCCACGCCTTAAAAGAAGCGACGGAGCGGTATCTATTGAACACAGAGCGGCGCCTAGCCAGAGACCCCGCTCAAGAGACTGTGTACCGCGCTGAGATTAACAAGCTAATCACAGCGGGACACAAAGAAAATTGACATTAAAGAGGCCGATCAGACGACCGAATCATGGTACGTGCCGCACCACAAGGTCCACCACAACGGCAAGGATCGTATTGTGTTCAACTGCAGCTACCAGATCGGATCACAAAATCTGAATAAAGAGCTCTTGCCCGGCCCAACACTCGGCCCCTCTCTACTAGGCGTGTTACTACGTTTCCGCCAAGACAAGGTGGCCATCAGCGGCGACATCAAAGGGATGTTCCTGCAGGTGAGACTAGTGGAGGAGGACAAGCCCCTGCTGCGGTTCCTATGGAGAGAGAGGATCGGGGATGAGCAACCAGCCATCTATCAATGGGAAGTCCTCCCTTTCGGAACCACATGCAGCCCATGCTGTGCTACGTTTGCACTGCAAAAGCACGTCGCAGAGGACCCAGCAGCTGATGAAGAGGTCCGACAAAGTGTAGGAAATAGTTTCTACGTGGACAACTGTCTGCAAAGCGTCTCGACGCCAGAAGAAGCCGAGGCCCTTCTACTCAAGCTCCGCGCCTCCCTGATCAAAGGCGGCTTTGATCTCAGGCAGTGGGCCAGCAGCGACCCGCAAGTATTGCGCAGCCTCTCCCCCGAGGACAAGGCAGCAAGCAGCGAGACCTGGATGGCGACCATCCCAGGAGAAGCCCAAGAAATGACATTAGGACTAGTCTGGCGCTTCAAAACAGACTCGCTCCATTATAAACACACACCCCTGACCAAGGAGCAGGGAAGGTCGACTGCACTACCGACCACCAGACGGAGTGTATACAGAACACTCGCCAGACAATATGACCCATTGGGATGTATTCTACCTTACACCACCAGGGCAAAGATGATTGTAAGAGCGTTATGGGACAAGGACCAGGGCTGGGACGACCCCATACCCGAACACCTTGCATCCACATGGAGAGAGTGGGAGACGGAACTCAGCTCACTCCCAGGTGTCAACATACGCTGCAGCTACTTCCCACCCACAGTGAGGCCGGAGACGTGCCAGATGGACCTGCACGTCTTCAGCGACGCCTCCGAAGTAGCCTACGGTTCGGTGGCCTACTTGCGTGCCCGAGAGGAGGGAGGAGAAATACATACTGCTTTCATCCTGGCTCGCTCAAGAATAGCCCCACGAAAGCAACAATCTATCCCGCGTCTAGAGCTCTGCGCAGCCCTAGCAGGAGCGCAACTCGCCACGTTAATCCAACGTGAACTCACCATTCCGGTGCAAAGAACAATCTTGTGGTCAGACTCCACGACAGTACTCACATGGATCCGGTCTGATTCGTGCAGATACAAGGTCTTCGTGGGAGTCAGAGTCACAGAGATTCAAGATTTAACAGAAGTAGCAAGCTGGAGGTATGTGGACACAAAACACAACCCAGCTGACGTCATCACCCGGGGAATGTCCCTGGATGACCTCACCCGTCACAACCTATACAGTGACGGGCCAGAGTTCCTCAAGCTCCCGGAAGAAGAGTGGCCTACACCCACCCCACGGGAAGCGAGTAAAGAGGAGGCCGAAAACAAGAAATCTATGTTCTGTGGATTGAACACACTCGTCTCCACAGACCCCGACATAGACGATTGCCTCACCCTAGAGAGTGCGCAGCTAAAGACATTCCTGTGGCACCACCCAGAGGTTCAGCTCACTACTGACATTACAGCAGCTGACTACGAAGAAGCAGAACTTCTTCTACTACAACGAGCCCAGAGAGACTCGTTCCCCGATGAGCTAGACTGTCTACAGGGAGCAAAGCCCGTCCCATCAGACAGCAGACTGCTCCACCTAGCCCCCGAGAGCGACGCCCATGGTCTCATCAGAGTGGGTGGTCGTCTGCGGAGAGCTCCAGACTTACCGGATGACGTCAAGTACCCGATAGTCTTAAACAGCCGACACAAGGTCACAGAGCTGATCATAAAGAAATACGACGAGGATGTGCATCACGCCGGGGCAGAGAGAGTCTTCGCGGAGATCAGACGTCGTTATTGGATACTGCAAGGGAGAGAAGCAGTGCGGCGCTTCCAGCGAACCTGTCTAGACTGTCGTAAGTGGCGAGCGCAGCCCAGTATACCCCGGATGGCTGACCTACCTCCCTGTCGCCTCCGACTCGGCGACAAGCCTTTTCACTCCACCGGTATGGACTGTTTCGGCCCGCTGTATATAAAGAAAGGAAGAGGAACCGAGAAGCGGTGGGGTATTGTATTCAAATGCATGACCACCCGAGCGATGCATATAGAACTCCTTCCAACCATGAGCACAGACTCATTCCTTATGGCCTTCCGAAGATTCACATCGCGGAAAGGCAAACCGTCTATATTATTGTCTGATCACGGGACAAACTTCAAAGGCGGAGAAAGAGAGCTGAGAGAGAGCTTCCAAGCTATGGGCCCAGAACTTAAGACCCACCTCGCTCCATCCCAGATTGACTTCCAGTTTAATCCCCCGAACGCACCTCACTTCGGTGGAACTTGGGAACGAGAAGTACGTTCAATAAAGACAGCCCTGTACGCCGTGCTTGGGGCCCAGACCGTGGCGGAAGAAGTCCTAATGACAGTCCTCACGGAGATCGAGGGAGTATTGAACTCAAAGCCCCTCGGTTACGTCTCAAGTTATGTAGCAGATGTCGACCCAGTCACCCCCAACACACTCTTGATGGGGCGGCTGGACCCCGCGCTACCACAGACAATGTACAGGCCTGAAGAAGCGAACGGCCGAAGAATGTGGAGGTACAGTCAAGTATTGGCTGACAAGTTTTGGAACAGCTTCCTACTCCACTATCTACCGTCTCTACAGACCCGCCAGAAATGGGTGAAAGAGAGAGACAATTTGACAGAAGGAACAGGCGTCATGATTATCGACCAGTCACTACCCCGAGCTATGTGGCCGGCTGGCCGCGTAAGCAAAGTGATCACCGGTGCCGACGGAAAGGTCCGAGCAGCCGAAGTACTCGTCCAAGGACGGATCTACACCCGACCCGTGGCGAGGCTAATAGAACTGCCAAGGCTCTGTTGTGGCTGATGGTTGTTTAACACAGCAGGAGACGATATTTCCAATTTTAACAAGTAGGT
>NC_140168.1:66704844-66732344 GCF_963971535.1 Notolepis coatsorum | reverse complement strand
GAGGTACTTTTGATCTCGACATATGCGAAGAGATGAATGTAATGATTCGTAACCATAAGCCAGGCGACAGCAGCAAAAAGAGGTTGAAAAAGAGGACAGAAGAGTTGGGGGTAATGAAGCTCTACGCCCAGAAGGGGAGAGCATACAGGCAGGAAGCTTTAGCGCTAAATCAGAGAGAGACGGATATAGGGAAACCAACATCCCCACCTTATGTCACGCAATTGCCGGTGAACATGTGCTATGTGAACAAAATACTGAAGGAGTGGAGAGGTGAGCTAGGACACAACCCAGAAATTGACCCGTTGCAGAGAGCGATGTTTAGAGAAAGTGTGATGAGAGGGCTTCCAGAGGTGGTTAAGAATAGACTGGAAGACGTGGCAGGGTTAATGGACATGACTTATCCTTTGTTCTGTGCACATGTAACACATGGTGTGGAGAAGCAAAGGGCTCAGGAGCAGAAAGTCAGGGATCAGGATAGAAATGACTCAAGGAAGTTAACTCAGCAACAACTGCAGCCCCAAAGGAGGTTGCAGGCAGTAATGGTGTCATCTACTACCTCTCCACCCATGCAGGACCAGGGACCCCCGCCTGCACCTCAGGTAGTGAGAAGCTATGGCTATAGTTCACAGAACCAGGCGTTCAGGCGGCAGGCAGGGAATGGGCAATCAGGCCCACGGTTTACACAGGGACCGGGGAACGAACAACAGTTTCCCCGTTTCCACTGTTGGAACTGCGGCATGCAGGGACACAGGGAAATGAGATGTAGGCAACCATACCGTCCCGGCTCGGAGTATGGAAGACCCGTGCGCCAGGGGGAGTCACAAGGGCCCCACGACCAGGGGGAGACAGGAGGGCCCCGAAACCAGGGGGGTAATCACTAGGGGTGCCCAGAGAATGCGACGGGGGGAAATCAAATGATTGTGGTTTCCAAGGGAGCTGAGCAAGAACCTATTCTGCAGGTCCTAGTGGAGGGCAAATTAACAGAGATGATGGCAGACACTGGAGCAGGTTTTTCCTGCATAAAGCAAAAATACGCCGCTCACTTACCCCAGTCTGGACAGTATGTTCGGACGGTCGGATTCTTGGGGAAAAACAACCGATAGCATATTACTCTAGAGCTCTTTCGCCGGTAGAGCAGGGTCTGCCACCTTGTTATCAGGCCCTGGCCGCCGCACATTTGATGTATGAGAAGGCAACGGCCGTGACAATGGGATATGACATTTGCATTTGGACACATCACAAATTGGCAAACTTGATTGAAAGAGGCAAATTTGTTCTGACCAGCCAACGGCAACAGGCTTACATGAGGCTCCTGCAGTACTCGGACGTTACGATAAAAACATGCCACGGCAGTAACCCGGCGGATCTGGTACCACTCCCGAGCGAGGGTCAACCGCATGAGTGTGAGGTGGAGGTACAGGCTTTCGTGAAACTCCGTCCTGATTTGGGAGTCGACCCGCTCGCGATAGCAGAACTCTCACTTTTTGTGGATGGGTCCTGCTATCGGGAGGGGGAAAATTTAAGGTCAGGATACGCCGTCGTACAGTGCAAACCTAACGGAGAAACACTAACAAGAAAGGCCGAACAATGCATGCAACCATGTTCGGCCCAGCTTGCAGAACTAATAGCACTAACAGAAGCATGCATAATAGCTAAAGATCGCACGGTTAACATCTTTACAGACTCTGCGTATGCGCATGGCGTATGCCACCTATTCGCGGCCATTTGGAAGGCAAGAGGCTTTAAGAAATCGGACGGCTCACCGATCCTTCACCACAAGCAGGTTGTGGCGCTTATTCAGGCTGTAAAGTTGCCCAAAAGCATTGCTATCGTAAAGTGCCAGGCACACAGAAAAGACCTGTCCTTTGTGACGACGGGAAACAACGCGGCGGACGAGGCCGCGAAGGCGGCGGCTGCGGTGCCGTCCACGGCTGTTCTGATGTTTGCGGCCGAACTGACGACTGAGGTAACTGAGGATAATTTGAGTGATCTTCAGGACTCAGCCACGCAGGCCGAGAAACAGTCGTGGACGGAGAGGGGGGCTGTAAGGGGGGCAGATGGTCTGTGGAGGAGTCATAACGGTTTGATAGTCGCCTCCATCGATCTTCT
This sequence comes from Notolepis coatsorum, assembly GCF_963971535.1. NCBI lineage: Eukaryota > Metazoa > Chordata > Actinopteri > Aulopiformes > Paralepididae > Notolepis > Notolepis coatsorum. Next base: position 66,730,235 of record NC_140168.1, on the reverse strand, counting down.
GTCCTTAGTGATACCTGAGGCTCATGGTGTTGATCACTGTGGAAGAGCAGAGACCCTGAAACGAATCACGAAAATGGGATTTTGGTCCCCAAAGCTTCAGGCACAAATTGACGTTACACTAGCCAGGTGTTTAACATGCTTACAGGGCAATGTGCGCAAAGGAGTACCGACAGTGGCGGCTTACACACCCCTCCCTGAGGGACCATTCAGACATCTGATTATGGACTATACAGACATGATAACGCCAGTGCAGGGCAAACGATACCTCCTGGTAGTAGAGGACTGCTTTAGTCGCTGGATTGAGGCCATTCCATCTAAACACAAGAACGCGGACACAGTGATCAAGTTCCTGTGTCGCGAGGTCATTCCGAGATTTGGAATTCCCACGATATTACAAAGCGATAATGGCCGCGAGTTCATCGACAAGGTGGTTAAAGGGCTGATGCAGAAATTAGGTATAAGACAGCGCCTTTCCTGTGTCTATAGTCCCGGGTCGCAGGGGAAGGTGGAAAGGGCCAATCTGGTCATTAAAAACAAACTGTTGAAAATCTGTATGCAAACTAAGCTTAACTGGATTGATGCTTTGCCACTTGCTCTGATGGCTATTAGAAGCAGCGTAAACCGCCAAACACAGCTAACACCGCATGAAATGCTTACAGGCCGCAGCATGCCAGCACCGCCATTTAGACACCTGGCTAGGGGCCCGGCATTAGATATTTTTGAGCAAGATCTGAAAAAATATCTTCAGCAAGTGACTAAAATACATGAAGCTGTGTTTCGACAGGAGCAGAGAAAGGAGAGAAAGGGGGAAAAGGAGGCGGAGAAGGAAGCCACCAAACCGAGACTGATCCCTGGGGACTTGGTCTTCGTAAAGGTCCACAAGAGAAAGTGGTCATCACCCCGGAGAGAGGGCCCGTACGAGGTGATCCGATCGACTGGAACGGCAGTCCAAGTCAAGGGATCAGCGACCTGGTTCCACTTCAATCACTGCATAAAGGCCAGCGGCGATCTCTTGGGGGATACAATCGATCGCAGTTATGCAGAACCCGACATGGAGGGTCCGAGACGGCAACTGGAAGGTGCAGTGCCTGCTGATGCTCCCGCAGATGTTGGCAGCAGTGTGCGGACGGTCGGCCGGGCACAACGACGTCATTAAGAACCGTCACGGTCGACCCGTCCTTAAGGATGACGGGTTTGAGTGGGTAGGAGTCCCACGGGGTCCCGCTCAGGCTCAAGTACCAGCAGACTTTCATGACCAGGCTCAGAATCAGGCGCCCCCTTTTCCCTCCATCGAGGAAGGGGGGGAGAAGATAAGACTACAACCAAACGGGGTGTTTCCCGTAGGACCGCAAGGGCATGTTTTTGATTTTGACCATTCCCCCGTTACAGGCGGGGATACTTACCATTATACTAACGAGCATCGGGTTGTGGGGGTAGATAGGAGAGTTGAGCCTGTCCCGAACCAATCACAGGGGACAGGGGTGAGGGGAAAAAGGGAGGTCAAGGACACTGAGTCGGAAGAGGTGGGGGGACAGGATATGTTCCAGAGGACAGCCGGAACGTTGAGGGACTCAGTGGGCTCACTCTGGGCCAGGTTGAGGGGTTTGCTTCCTTCCGGGGAACAAGATGGGGGCGACTATGACTATGACGAGGAAGACCCGGAGGCTGACCCGATGTATAGGGCGGCTTTAGGGAATGAGTGGTTTAAGTGGGTCCAGTACACGAGCGCGCAGAATCAGATAGAGGATTGTTATGTCTGCTCCAAGGCACGTCCGGATAGGCTGCTGGTGAAGGGCACGAAGTTCAGTTGGGCTCAGTGTGACAGGGACGCAGAGGCATGGGAGGGGCCCCATAATAGTCGCCCTTGGTGCGAGGCAGAGTGTTTGGGGTTTCTCGGCTCTAGTCGTTTTAAGGCGGCAGGAAACGTCACGGATTTCAAGGATGTCACTATGCGGGAACGGTGTAGGAAATTGGATGTACGTGTGCAGGGGGTAGCGACGGGGTTGCCAATACCCAGAGGTGTCAAACTATGGCTGACCAAGGATTTCGAGTGCTTGCAAAAGGAGGGGACCCGGGATGTAGGGGAGGTGGCAGAGGGGCGGTGCACTACTATTTGGAGCATCACGACTAACTGTACGAAAGAAGGAAAGTGTGGACACGGGGTCGTGTTAAAGGGAGTGGATACCAACCCACGGCCTGTAGCTTGCCCTTTTCATGTCCAGGATATGGCACTGGCGGACCAATACTGGCTCTGCGGCGGTAGGAGGTTGAGGAATACACTTCCTTTAGATTGGTCAGGTAGATGTGCCCGGGTTCAGGCGATCATGCCAATGGTGGTCCTACCATTATCAGTGACGGAAGGACCTTCTGAGTCTCCTATCTCTCGAACGAAGCGTAGCTACAAGGCAGACCCAAGGGTGTATCTGGACAGCATAGGACAGCCAAGGGGCATTCCAGCCGAGTTCATGGCTAAGAATGAGATTGCGGCAGGGTTTGAGTCTATTCTGCCATGGATATCGGTCAATAAGAACACCGGGTGGATCAACTATTTGTTTTACAATCAGCAGCGGTATCTCAATTACACCGAGGAGGCGTTGGATGCAATGGGGGACCAGATGCACGCGACCAGTACGGTGGCGTGGCAGAATAGACAGGCTCTGAACTGGTTAATGGCGGAGAAGGGTGGAGTCTGTTCCATGTTTGGACAGTACTGCTGCACATTCATTCCGACGAATGTGGGGCCAGGGGGAAAGTTCTCCGAGGCCATGGCTAAGCTGAAGGATTTGAGGGAGGAGTTGAGGGGGAATTCTGGCCGGAATGAAGAATGGTGGGGGAGTGGGGTGTTGGAAAGATTGGGACAGTGGGGAAGCATAGTGATGCAGACGGGGATATCCATCGGGGTGGCAGGGTTGATATTGGTTCTCCTTTTCTGTTGTGGTATGCCTCTCTTGGGTAGGCTGGTAACTTCACACGTAACGAGCCAAATGCTGATGGTGGGACAGAAAGAGATTGAGCCACAAATCGGGCCATATCCTCAGCTTTATGCTGCCTTAGAGGGAGACGAGGGGATAGAGGATTAGGGGTATGGTGAGGTAGGGACATTTTCTTTTTGTTGGTTCTTTCCTTTAAGAGTGACGGGGGATGGTCTGAGTGCAGTTTTGTTGGTTTATTCCTTTAACTAGGAATTTTAGTCTGATTTTCTAATGATCCTTCGGCATAGAGATTGCAACCATTGAAAATCATTGCATTGTTTTTTATTTTTTTATTATTTTTTGTTTATTTTACTTGTGGTCCTGGTCAAACCGGAATGGGAAGGGGCATCGGCAGAGTGTCGGTTCTGAGCCTGAGGAAGCATTGAGAAGAAGTGGTCGGGGGATCGGTTCTGGGGGCTGGAGGGACAAAGGGGGGGGCTAACGCAGTGGGCAAGATGGGCACCTCCCGTCGAAGATGGGGGGACACGTGGTGAGGTCGGTACCAGCGCCTCCCGTCCAGGCATGGGGACATGCTTCTACGAGGACTGGAGGTGTGGCGTGGTGGTTGCTGTATTGGCAAAATGTGACTTTTGGCAATACGGTGAGGAGACTATGGCGTGGGCATGGAAGGGGGGCTGAGCGATGGACACTGGGACTCAATGTTATGGAAGAGACAATGTCATTTTTTTGGGAGGGATGTTCTATGTTTAGTTCTGACGGTCAACTTCTCCTTTCCCTGATGAGAGTCGCGGTTTCCGGCCGGAACTGTGGCTCATTTGGTAAGCGGTGGAGGTTGGGGGGATTTGTCTGTCAGGTTAGGATTATAAATTGGGGTATTTTTTTTTGATGTTTTATTATTACTCTTGTTTTGAGCGGTTTTGTGTTTATTGTGAGAACGGTAGTCAGCCTTTGTTGGTCCGTTAGGGGTCCAGTGAATGAAGTAAGGTTTCTTGTTTAGTTAGACGTTCACATTTTCTTGGTTATATGATTTGGGTGGGACTAGGGATAGCCCCAAATGGGGGAATGTTGGGGAAAATGTGTATGAGGTGGACTAGTTTAATATAGGTCAACTAGCAGTGCTGAAAGACGTCTGGCTGACGTTCTTAAAACAACTTGGACAGAGGGACATTTCAGTACGGCACATTGTGTGCTGGTAATCTTATCTTGTTCTTTTCTCTCTTTCATACATACACAGCACACACACACAGACACAGGCACAGCACACACACACAGACACACGGACACGCACATACACAATACACACATACAATACACATACGTCTGTACGCAGACGCACGCACACACAGACACACACACACATACACACACACACACACACATCTCACTCTCTACATCATATCGTGTGTGGATATCATATCTTGCTTATCTCTCTTCATGTTCTCTCTCTCCGATGTTAAATCTACGTATCATCTTAATGTACGTCATGTCAGATCTGACATGATGTGATACGTCATCATATCTGTCATGGGGGGGCAGGACTGAGAGGGGATTTAGGGACAGGCAAAGGGATCCAGGGGAGAGTGTTTTTTGTTCAAGCCGTGGTGATCTTCTTTGACCCATAGCTCTTGCTGTTAAAGAACTTCTTTTCTTAAATAAATTACCTATTTGTTACAATTGGAAATATCGTCTCCTGCTGTGTTAAACAACCTTTCCACAACAGTATGAAAGAGAGAAAAGACACAAGATTAGAGCACACGATATGATGTACTGAAATGTCCATCTGCCTATCTTGAGGTTGTTTTAAGAACATCAGCCAGACCGTCGCCCTAGTGTCTTTGAGCCCTGCTAGTTGACCTATATTAAACTAGTCAAGACTAACCCCTTTCCTACCTCCACCCCCGTATACACATTTTCCACAACATTCCCCCATTTGGGGCTATCCCTAGTCCCACCCAAATCATATAACCAAGAAAATGTGAACGTCTAACTAAACGAGAAACCACAATTATATAATAAAAGTTTAAATGCCTAATCTAAACCAGAAACCTTACTTCATTCACTGGACCCCTAACGGACCAACAAAGGCTGACTACCGTTCTTACCAAAACACAAAACCGTTCCAAACAAGAGTAATAATAAAACATCAACAAAATACCCCAATTTATAATCCTAACCTGACAGACAAATCCCCCCAACCTCCACCGCTTACCAAATGAGCCACAGTTCCGGCCGGAAACCGCGACTCTCATCAGGGAAAGGAGAAGTTGACCGTCAGAACTAAACATAGAACATCCCTCCCAAAAAAAAATGACATTGTCTCTTCCATAACATTGAGTCCTAGTGTCCATCGCTCAGCCCCCCTTCCATGCCCACGCCATAGTCTCCTCACCGTATTGCCAAAAAGTCACATTTTGCCAATACCGCAACCACCACGCCACACCTCCAGTCCCCGTAGAAGCATGTCCCCATGCCTGGACGGGAGGCGCTGGTCCCGACCTCACCACGTGTCCCCCCATCTTCGACGGGAGGTGCCCATCTTGCCCACTGCGTTAGCCCCCCCCCTTTGTCCCTTCAGTCCCCAGAACCGATCCCCAGACCACTTCTTCTCAATGCTTCCTCAGGCTCAGAACCGACACTCTGCCGATGCCCCTTCCCATTCCGGTTTGACCAGGACCACGAGTAAAATAAACAAAAAATAATAAAAAAAAAAAAAATAATGCAATGATTTTCAATGGTTGCAATCTCTATGCCGAAGGATCATTAGAAAATCAGACTAAAATTCCTAGTTAAAGGAATAAACCAACAAAACTGCACTCAGACCATCCCCCGTCACTCTTAAAGGAAAGAACCAACAAAAAGAAAATGTCCCTACCTCACCATACCCCTAATCCTCTATCCCCTCGTCTCCCTCTAAGGCAGCATAAAGCTGAGGACATGGCCCGATTTGTGGCTCAATCTCTTTCTGTCCCACCATCAGCATTTGGCTCGTTACGTGTGAAGTTACCAGCCTACCCAAGAGAGGCATACCACAACAGAAAAGGAGAACCAATATCAACCCTGCCACCCCAATGGATATCCCCGTCTGCATCACTATGCTTCCCCACTGTCCCAATCTTTCCAACACCCCACTCCCCCACCATTCTTCATTCCGGCCAGAATTCCCCCTCAACTCCTCCCTCAAATCCTTCAGCTTAGCCATGGCCTCGGAGAACTTTCCCCCTGGCCCCACATTCGTCGGAATGAATGTGCAGCAGTACTGTCCAAACATGGAACAGACTCCACCCTTCTCCGCCATTAACCAGTTCAGAGCCTGTCTATTCCGCCACGCCACCGTACTGGTCGCATGCATCTGGTCCCCCATTGCATCCAACGCCTCCTCGGTGTAGTTGAGATACCGCTGCTGATTGTAAAACAAATAGTTGATCCACCCGGTGTTCTTATTGACCGATATCCATGGCAGAATAGACTCAAACCCTGCCGCAATCTCATTCTTAGCCATGAACTCGGCTGGAATGCCCCTTGGCTGTCCTATGCTGTCCAGATACACCCTTCGGTCTGCCTTGTAGCTACGCTTCGTTCGAGAGATAGGAGACTCAGAAGGTCCTTCCGTCACTGATAATGGTAGGACCACCATTGGCATGATCGCCTGAACCCGGGCACATCTACCTGACCAATCTAAAGGAAGTGTATTCCTCAACCTCCTACCGCCGCAGAGCCAGTATTGGTCCGCCAGTGCCATATCCTGGACATGAAAAGGGCAAGCTACAGGCCGTGGGTTGGTATCCACTCCCTTTAACACGACCCCGTGTCCACACTTTCCTTCTTTCGTGCAGTTAGTCGTGATGCTCCAAATAGTAGTGCACCGCCCCTCTGCCACCTCCCCTACGTCCCGGGTCCCCTCCTTTTGCAAGCACTCGAAATCCTTGGTCAGCCATAGTTTGACACCTCTGGGTATTGGCAACCCCGTCGCTACCCCCTGCACACGTACATCCAATTTCCTACAACGTTCCCGCATAGTGACATCCTTGAAATCCGTGACGTTTCCTGCCGCCTTAAAACGACTAGAGCCGAGAAACCCCAAACACTCTGCCTCGCACCAAGGGCGACTATTATGGGGCCCCTCCCATGCCTCTGCGTCCCTGTCACACTGAGCCCAACTGAACTTCGTGCCCTTCACCAGCAGCCTATCCGGACGTGCCTTGGAGCAGACATAACAATCCTCTATCTGATTCTGCGCGCTCGTGTACTGGACCCACTTAAACCACTCATTCCCTAAAGCCGCCCTATACATCGGGTCAGCCTCCGGGTCTTCCTCGTCATAGTCATAGTCGCCCCCATCTTGTTCCCCGGAAGGAAGCAAACCCCTCAACCTGGCCCAGAGTGAGCCCACTGAGTCCCTCAACGTTCCGGCTGTCCTCTGGAACATATCCTGTCCCCCCACCTCTTCCGACTCAGTGTCCTTGACCTCCCTTTTTCCCCTCACCCCTGTCCCCTGTGATTGGTTCGGGACAGGCTCAACCCTCCTATCTACCCCCACAACCCGATCCTCGTTAGTATAATGGTAAGTATCCCCGCCTGTAACGGGGGAATGGTCAAAATCAAAAACATGCCCTTGCGGTCCTACGGGAAACACCCCTTTTGGTTGTAGTCTTATCTCCTCCCCCCCTTCCTCGATGGAGGGCAGAGGGGGCGCCTGATTCTGAGCCTGGTCATGAAAGCCTGCCGGTACTTGAGCCTGAGCGGGACCCCGTGGGACTCCTACCCACTCAAACCCGTCATCCTCAAGGACGGGTCGACCGTGACGGTTCTCAATGACGTCGTTGTGCCCGGCCGACCGTCCGCACACTGCTGCCAACATCTGCGGGAGCATCAGCAGGCACTGCACCTTCCAGTTGCCGTCTCGGACCCTCCATGTCGGGTTCTGCATAACTGCGATCGATTGTATCCCCCAAGAGATCGCCGCTGGCCTTTATGCAGTGATTGAAGTGGAACCAGGTCGCTGATCCTTTGACTTGGACTGCCGTTCCAGTCGATCGGATCACCTCGTACGGGCCCTCTCTCCGGGGTGATGACCACTTTCTCTTGTGGACCTTTACGAAGACCAGGTCCCCAGGGATCAGTCTCGGTTTGGTGGCTTCCTTCTCCGCCTCCTTCACCCCCTTTTTCTCCTTTCTCTGCTCCTGTCGAAACACAGCTTCATGTATTTTAGTCACTTGCTGAAGATATTTTTTCAGATCTTGCTCAAAAATATCTAATGCCGGGCCCCTAGCCAGGTGTCTAAATGGCGGTGCTGGCATGCTGCGGCCTGTAAGCATTTCATGCGGTGTTAGCTGTGTTTGGCGGTTTACGCTGCTTCTAATAGCCATCAGAGCAAGTGGCAAAGCATCAATCCAGTTAAGCTTAGTTTGCATACAGATTTTCAACAGTTTGTTTTTAATGACCAGATTGGCCCTTTCCACCTTCCCCTGCGACCCGGGACTATAGACACAGGAAAGGCGCTGTCTTATACCTAATTTCTGCATCAGCCCTTTAACCACCTTGTCGATGAACTCACGGCCATTATCGCTTTGTAATATCGTGGGAATTCCAAATCTCGGAATGACCTCGCGACACAGGAACTTGATCACTGTGTCCGCGTTCTTGTGTTTAGATGGAATGGCCTCAATCCAGCGACTAAAGCAGTCCTCTACTACCAGGAGGTATCGTTTGCCCTGCACTGGCGTTATCATATCTGTATAGTCCATAATCAGATGTCTGAATGGTCCCTCAGGGAGGGGTGTGTAAGCCGCCACTGTCGGTACTCCTTTGCGCACATTGCCCTGTAAGCATGTTAAACACCTGGCTAGTGTAACGTCAATTTGTGCCTGAAGCTTTGGGGACCAAAATCCCATTTTCGTGATTCGTTTCAGGGTCTCTGCTCTTCCACAGTGATCAACACCATGAGCCTCAGGTATCACCAAGGACAGAAGATCGATGGAGGCGACTATCAAACCGTTATGACTCCTCCACAGACCATCTGCCCCCCTTACAGCCCCCCTCTCCGTCCACGACTGTTTCTCGGCCTGCGTGGCTGAGTCCTGAAGATCACTCAAATTATCCTCAGTTACCTCAGTCGTCAGTTCGGCCGCAAACATCAGAACAGCCGTGGACGGCACCGCAGCCGCCGCCTTCGCGGCCTCGTCCGCCGCATTGTTTCCCGTCGTCACAAAGGACAGGTCTTTTCTGTGCGCCTGGCACTTTACGATAGCAATGCTTTTGGGCAACTTTACAGCCTGAATAAGCGCCACAACCTGCTTGTGGTGAAGGATCGGTGAGCCGTCCGATTTCTTAAAGCCTCTTGCCTTCCAAATGGCCGCGAATAGGTGGCATACGCCATGCGCATACGCAGAGTCTGTAAAGATGTTAACCGTGCGATCTTTAGCTATTATGCATGCTTCTGTTAGTGCTATTAGTTCTGCAAGCTGGGCCGAACATGGTTGCATGCATTGTCCGGCCTTTCTTGTTAGTGTTTCTCCGTTAGGTTTGCACTGTACGACGGCGTATCCTGACCTTAAATTTTCCCCCTCCCGATAGCAGGACCCATCCACAAAAAGTGAGAGTTCTGCTATCGCGAGCGGGTCGACTCCCAAATCAGGACGGAGTTTCACGAAAGCCTGTACCTCCACCTCGCACTCATGCGGTTGACCCTCGCTCGGGAGTGGTACCAGATCCGCCGGGTTACTGCCGTGGCATGTTTTTATCGTAACGTCCGAGTACTGCAGGAGCCTCATGTAAGCCTGTTGCCGTTGGCTGGTCAGAACAAATTTGCCTCTTTCAATCAAGTTTGCCAATTTGTGATGTGTCCAAATGCAAATGTCATATCCCATTGTCACGGCCGTTGCCTTCTCATACATCAAATGTGCTGCGGCCAGGGCCTGATAACAAGGTGGCAGACCCTGCTCTACCGGCGAAAGAGCTCTAGAGTAATATGCTATCGGTTGTTTTTTCCCACTCACCCCCTGTGTTTGAGTCAGGACAGCTGTCGCATGCTGCGCTCTATGTGAGACGAATAGGTGGAAACACTTCTCATAATCCGGCAGCGCCAGGGCAGGGGCCTGTAACAACAGACGCTTAATGTTTATGAACGCGTCCTCCCCCTCCTCGGTCCATGTCAAGGGAGCGCGAAGCTTGTCTGTACCCGCCTCTTTTATCATCATCCTCAACGGCGCTGTCGCTATCGTATAGTCCTCCACCCACTCAGAGCTGTACCCAGTCATCCCTAAAAACGTCATCATCTGTCGGACCGTCAATGGCCTAGGTGCCTTGGATACAGCTTCGAGTTGCGTGGGTGAGATGTTTTTTATGCCCTTTTGAATGACGCGAGACAAGTACTCAACTTTTGGCTGGCAGTACTGCAGTTTTGAACGGGATGCCTTGTGGCCTCCCACGGCCAATCCACTCAAAACTTTGATGGAGTCCTCATGGCACTGCTGACGTGTATCCGAGCAGATTAGAATGTCCTCTGCATACAGTAAAACCGTGCTGAGTAGTGTGTCGCACACTCCTTGCAAGTCTTCCTTGAGCGCCTTCGAGAAGTAATGCGGCGAGTGCGCGAACCCTTGTGGCAACCGGGTGTAAGAGTATTGTTTCCCCCTGTGGGTAAAAGCAAACAGATACTGAGACTCTTTTTCCAATGGAACACTGAAGAATGCCTGCGTGAGATCAATGACCGTATAGTACTGCGAGCTACTCGGGATGTTTGTCAGGAGGGTGTGTGGATTAGCGACTTCCGCCTCTGGTCCAGACACCACGTCGTTCACCGCCCTCAAATCGTGTACCAGTCTGTACCTAGCCCTGTCCGCCTTTAGCACTGGGTGGATAGGTGTATTACATCTGGATTTGAAAGGGACGAGCACTCCCCCCTTTAACAGTCCCTCAATCTGATGTGATATAGCTTCCTCCGACTCTGGCTTCATTGTATACTGTCTGATAAAGGGTGGTCTACAACCCTTCTTTAACCTGACCTTCACTGGCTGTGCCGACAATATTAGACCCACATCTGTGTCGTGTTTTGACCACAACCGTTCCGGGGTGCGCGCCAACATGTCCTGTTCCAGCAAAGCATCCGCCTCTGGAATAACGCAAGGGTCTCCTGGTAATCTGATTACTTGCGGTTTTGCCAAAACTGAAAAGGAAATCATTATTTTTATGAAACTCCCATCTGCGCTGTTCCAAATTAGCGGAGATTCCGTGGAGACCCACCTTTGAGTCTCGGATTCCTGTATCATTGAACCTAGATGTTCGGATTCGTAACCAGGATTTATTCTCAGAGTGATGTGTGGGGCGGCGTCTCTTAGTCTATGTTGTTCCCGTAGATACTTACCCGTGTTAACCCTCAACGCCGCGCCCTGTCTCCCTACAATTATCGTAGATGAGTTAATCTGCACCTGCTCGGGCTGTCCCTGCAACCATGCCTTGTTCCTAACTAGGTCACTATTCGTCAAATATTGTAGTGTGCAATGTGCCTCCATGTTTGTCTGTCTAGACTGAGGCAGTTGGGTTTTCAGAAATGGCTCCCAGGGGTCACAGACCCTTTGCAGCTCTGCATCTATGTTGCCCAGCCAGAACACAGTGGCCTCTTTCTCCCCCGTCCCTTGTAGCATCATTTGGTACACGTCTTGTTCAATTTGAATCCCCTCAGGCGTACATAGGATTTTACAGCCTAGTTTACACATTGCATCTCGTCCCAAGAGATTGCGCGGGGTGCTGTCCGAAATTAATACAGGTATTGTTATGGTCTTGTTGTTATACGTCATAGAGATTGGATCTGATGTGGGTATTAATTGTGTTTTTCCCGAGAATCCGACCGTCCGAACATACTGTCCAGACTGGGGTAAGTGAGCGGCGTATTTTTGCTTTATGCAGGAAAAACCTGCTCCAGTGTCTGCCATCATCTCTGTTAATTTGCCCTCCACTAGGACCTGCAGAATAGGTTCTTGCTCAGCTCCCTTGGAAACCACAATCATTTGATTTCCCCCCGTCGCATTCTCTGGGCACCCCTAGTGATTACCCCCCTGGTTTCGGGGCCCTCCTGTCTCCCCCTGGTCGTGGGGCCCTTGTGACTCCCCCTGGCGCACGGGTCTTCCATACTCCGAGCCGGGACGGTATGGTTGCCTACATCTCATTTCCCTGTGTCCCTGCATGCCGCAGTTCCAACAGTGGAAACGGGGAAACTGTTGTTCGTTCCCCGGTCCCTGTGTAAACCGTGGGCCTGATTGCCCATTCCCTGCCTGCCGCCTGGACGCCTGGTTCTGTGAACTATAGCCATAGCTTCTCACTACCTGAGGCGCAGGCGGGGGTCCCTGGTCCTGCATGGGTGGAGAGGTAGCAGATGACACCATTACTGCCTGCAACCTCCTTTGGGGCTGCAGTTGTTGCTGAGTTAACTTCCTTGAGTCATTTCTATCCTGATCCCTGACTTTCTGCTCCTGAGCCCTTTGCTTCTCCACACTATGTGTTACATGTGCACAGAACAAAGGATAAGTCATGTCCATTAACCCCACCACGTCTTCCAGTCTATTCTTAACCACCTCTGGAAGCCCTCTCATCACACTTTCTCTAAACATCGCTCTCTGCAACGGGTCAATTTCTGGGTTGTGTCCTAGCTCACCTCTCCACTCCTTCAGTATTTTGTTCACATAGGTGCCAGGCCCTTCCGTCTCCATTATGGGGTTGCCCGCCAGTTTTGCCGGATTAATACGTGATGGATATTGATTCCTGAGTTTGTACCACAACGCCGCTCTATGCGCGTTGAATATGTCTCCATCATGGGCCTGCGTGTCGCATGCCACTCGCATCGATGTATCACCCATGATGTCCCGGCAGGCACCAATTCCTAGCAAGCGCGTCAACAGGGATTTGACGTCACCCACTGCTAGCAGAAAAGATGACGTATTTTCCTCAAACTGCGTGATCCACCTGGAGGCTCCTTCTGAAAGGTCCGGTAGTCTTGCTATTATGCCATCGATGTCTAGAGGTGACCATGGCATGTGAAATATATCGTTCCCCTTTATTAGCAGGGGAAACTGGCCTGTACTTGTCACACTTCCCAGGAATGTAGGGGCGAAAGTCAGGGTTCCTGTAATGTTTCCTTTCTCCTGTGCTGGTTTCGTGTCGTTCTCATCTTCCTCCTCAGTCAACAGTTTGGTGTGGCCACACGCCCCGTGTTTCCCTGATGTCTGCTGTGCCACATTTTGACGGGCCTCTTCCTCTATCTTCCTCCCGACTCCCTCCCTCTGCCTGCCCAGGTTCTCTACCTCCTCTTCCTCTGCATCATACAACTTCCGACGTACTGTCTCGCCATATGCCGCCAGGACTTTCGGATAGAGATCCTGCGGGGTCAGTTTGGGGGGGGTATCTCGCCTAAGGGAGGTCTCTGATCTAGCGGAGGTTTCTGACCTAGCGGGGGTTTCTGACCTAGCGGGGGTCCCTAATTCCGTCTCCTCATATTCTCCTCTTATTGTCACAGTGCCCACCGGCAATTGCGTGACATAAGGTGGGGATGTTGGTTTCCATATATCCGTCTCTCTCTGATTTAGCGCTAAAGCTTCCTGCCTGTATGCTCTCCCCTTCTGGGCGTAGAGCTTCATTACCCCCAACTCTTCTGTCCTCTTTTTCAACCTCTTTTTGCTGCTGTCGCCTGGCTTGTGGTTACGAATCATTACATTCATCTCTTCGCATACGTCGAGATCAAAAGTACCTCCGGAAGGCCATTTTGTGTCCCCGGCCTTTGTACGCCTGTGTGTGTGTGTGTAGGCCCAATAGTGCAAACAAGCTAGAGTCTCGTCTCACGCTGCCCAAATTGTTTTTTTTACTCTCTGCTCATATTATCACAGCTAGCCTCTCTGTAGCAACAACTTCACAAGCCAATAAGAAAACGAACACTAGTGTATCCGTAAACGTAATTAGTTTGACACAGAGAATGCCAGCTGTAATAGTGTGTTTTGAATAACAGCAGAGCGGCACCGGTTTTTGTTTTGAAAATTGAGAGTCTTATCTACAGAGGACAGAAGGAAAAGTTATAACAAGGAAGTGGGGAATGTGGAGAGTGTCGTAAAGGGATCAGGGAAAGGGATCAGGGAGAAGTTTGAACAGATGGAGAAAAATTTGACCAGGGGTCGAAAACATGCAATTAAAATTGATTAGTGGCGCACTTATAGCCTGTTAAAAGAGGAATCGCCCTAGTGTAAACACCTCACCACTCGTGTTCGTTTTAGCCGTCCATCCAGACCTCGTCACACAGTCAGCTCAACTTTTTCCTCCCTCAGAATCTCTTACGGATATTCTAATCAAAAGCAAAAATGCTCACCTGTGTTTGTTTGTCGACACCGCCAGAATTTCTACGGGAGAGGTCCGGAGCTGGCCGTGTGAGGGGGCCCGGCAGGGCGGTCTACAGGTCAAGGGTCACCAAATGTTGTGGCTGATGGTTGTTTAACACAGCAGGAGACGATATTTCCAATTTTAACAAGTAGGTAATTTATTTAGGAAAAGAAGTTTTAACAGCAAAAGCTATGGCTCAGTAGACGGTCACCACAGTTGAAGGAAAACACTCTAACTCTCAAACCCCCTGCTTGTCCCCTAAATCCCCTCTCAGTCCTGCCCCCACATGACAGATATGATGACGTGTCATATCATGTCAGATATGACATGACGTACATTAAGATGACACGTAGATTTAACATCGGAGAGAGATAAAAACATTAAGAACATCGAAGAGAGATAAAGACATTAAGAAGAACATAGATTTAGATAAAAACATTAAGAACATCGAAGAGAGATAAACAAGATATGATGTACACACACGATATGATGTAAAACATTAAGAACATCGAAGAGAGATAAAGATTTAGTGAGATGTGTGTGTGTGTGTGTGTGTGTTTGTGTGTGTGTGTGTGTATGTGTGTGTGTGTCTGTGTGTGTGTGCATCTGTGTACAGACGTGTGTGTATTGTATGTGTGTATTGTGTGTGTGTGTCTGTGTGTGTGTGCGTCTGTGTACAGACGTGTGTGTATTGTATGTGTGTATTGTGACACAGGGAATGTGTGTGTGTGTGTGTGTGTCGGTGTGTATGTCTGTGCGACTGTGTGTGTCTGTGTGTGTGTGTGTGTGTGTCTGTGTGACTGTGTGTGTCTGTGTGTCTGTGTGTGTGTGCTGTGTCTGTGTGTGTGTGTGCTGTGTATGTGTGTGTCTGTGTGTCTGTGTGTGTGCTGTGTCTGTGTGTGTGTGCTGTGTATGTGTGTGTCTGTGTGTCTGTGTGTGTGTGCTGTGTATGTATGAAAGAGAGAAAAGACACAAGATTAGAGCACACGATATGATGTACTGAAATGTCCATCTGCCTATCTTGAGGTTGTTTTAAGAACATCAGCCAGACCGTCGCCCTAGTGTCTTTGAGCCCTGCTAGTTGACCTATATTAAACTAGTCAAGACTAACCCCTTTCCTACCTCCACCCCCGTATACACATTTTCCACAACAGCTCCCCGATACTATCGATGACGACCATGACCCCATGACTTTGTGAACTGCCCGACCCCTCACAACAGACATTGAGTAGTGGACAGTGCGGTTAATCTGTCTCTGCTTAGCTAATTAGGTGGGACTAATTAGGGGGCGGCTGTTACAAAGGATCAGATTAAACCGAATATATATATTTATTGATTGATATATATTGCATAGTATTTGTATATCGTTTGATATCCCTTGTATATTCCTTGTACATATACACGGAATATCCCTTTAGACCAGACCATAATATTTCATTCTCCTATTGGACAGCGGTCCACAGGCGCCAGAGCCGCGCCTCCAGAGTCAGGTTCAAAGCCACCGTCAAGACATGTCTGTTCATGCCCGGCCTTGCCCAGGGATACGAGACAGAAATGAGATTGGCACTAGTTTGTTCACCTAACGTATAAATACGGTGCAGGTGAATACAGAAGCACTTAGTCTTAGAGTTACCCAATAAGTTGAAGCCTCACCCACGATACTTCGTGCGGTGAAGTATGGCCTGTTTGGCCCCAAATAGAGCATTGAGACCGCGTGCGAATTAATAACTGAATTGTCAGAGTTTGGCGCTATACCGTCGAGTGCGACATATTTCTATTAAGTCAGTAATAGTCTATTTGTGTATAGTGTATCGTGCGGCTAAAGTTCTACAGTGACCAGCATCACCAACGCTTCCTCGTACCAGCTAGAGTGCTTATCCAGGCTGGGCTGCTTTCATGGCGCTTTCACCCGAGGAGACCTAGACGAGAACCGTGTGGACATGTACACTGGATTAATCTACCCGACGACTACATAGCCCTTTGCGGCTGGATTATATTTGCTTTGGTCCTGTGATTTATGGAGCGGAGAATCGCCGACGCCTACACGTGTGGGATTTACCCTGTGAGGAGCCAGGTCGAGTCGGCGCCTCAGAGAGCCTGAGGCCGGCTAGCTTTCTTCACTGTGGAGCTACAGTCTACGGAGAACAGCTGTATTCGTCTGTGGATCAAGAGACTATTGCACCGTCTCCTGTACTTGGAGTCTCCTTAGTCATCGTTGACCAGACTCTCTACTACCGACAGATCCTCTACCCCTGCTGGCTTACAACCGGGGGGACCCTTCCAGTATCTCCCGCTATATATTACTAGTGTACCATAGATATAATTCCCTAAGATTCAGGTTGTATAATTACCTCCTGCGTAACCAGAGAATGGACATTCATTATTGATTTGCCTACGCACATTCCTTTGCCTTATAAGCGCATCCAAAGTATAATAGAGAAGTATATTATGTACCTTTTGCTGCAATAAATACTTGATTATACCTTTGTGTGGAACCGATTCAATGTGGGAAGTGTTCATCATATTTATATATCATGTACTGTATGGCCAGTAATTAAAGTACATAAAGCGGTAGTGGTTTAATGATACCATACTTATCAATACAGTCAGGGAATTGTACCCCTCAGTTACACAGCCCCTTACAATAGTGCCAGGTACAAAAGAGTACCCAACAAAGGGTCTCCACAACGCCTAACCCTGTGACACCTGGGCCGACCCGGCATTTTTCCCCCTGAAAAAAGCCCAAGTCCCTCAGGGTACCAGAACAGCAGATCTGCATCCCCGGCGGACAACGGGTTAACTGACCTGGACCAGCGTGACCAGAACCAGTCCTGTGCCCTAACCACGCCGACATGCCTACTCCAGGAGAAGGGACAGATATGCGTGTTGATCTAAAACATGAAAAGAGGGCGCCACCCAGACGGGCCGGTTTGAACCGTGCTCGGTGGCCCACCCCAAGGGCGTGAGACCCCTCTACCTATGTTCTGATCTATTCCGTTAACATCTCCCAGATATGAACGAGAATCCGTCGAGACCCAGTAACAGGCTCTCGGAAGAGGAAAAAAACCCCATCCCAGTTGCTTTATAAAAACGCTGTTTTAATAACAAGCAACCAAGGCGTACTAGCCACCCGCATGATTCTTATCAGAAACACCCCGAGCCAGCACTATGCATGCGTCGGGACACAAAACACATCAATGAACAGTCTAACCAGACCCCACATTGATCCCTCAAGGCGCCTGGGAGAACGACAAGAAGGGTGTGGTGCTTCATATACTCCACACTTTTTTATTAAAAAAGAAAGAAACACCGACTGACATGAATCCCACTTGACGCAGCCGAGGATAAAAACTGTTTACATTTTTATATGCCGTCATCCCTACCAGAGGATAGACGGAACTCCCCAGAGAGACTTCCCACGTGAGCCATAGATTGAAAAGCCACGGTAACATTGAGTCATGTGACCAACCGACTCAAGTTACGCGTATATCGAGCGTAGTGGAACCTTAAGTCCTACGCTCTATCCCAACACTTGACAATAACACACCCTACATACGGGTCTAACTCACGGAAGCCATCGTCCAATAGCAACGTGCGTAGTGACGTGTGCTACGACGGGGGGGAACCCAAGACTCTACGCCTGTGATAGGTGCAGAGTCTGGGAAACCCTCCCCCCCCCCCCCTCCCTGCCAAGCCACCTAACAGCTTGGCCCTGACTGAACTAATAAGAGAGGAATAAACCCCCTGACCAATCAGAAGAGGGAAGGAGGGGTTTATCCGGTACCCCCTCACAAGCCCAACCCTTGCATACAACAACTAGCCATATGATACCTTTAGTAGCAATGCTAATGAATAGCGCAAGCTAATACAATGCACGCTAACCACAGATAATCTGTGAACAGGGTTTATAACAAGACCAAGTCGCGTGTGTGTGAATCCTACACCCGCATCCATGTTGTAACACAGAAAAAACATTGATAGAGAGAGAGAGAACGGCTGAGCCGTGGTACGTTTTCATACGAGCATTACTGCAAACCCAACACAATAGTGTTGTAGCTCAATATCACTGTGTAAGCAACAGAGCACACAACTAGCCTCTACCTTTATGTGGAGATTCAGGCCGAGGCAGAAAAACCCCTTTTTCAACCGAGTGTAGGCTGCAGGCCTTGCTTAAGCTCTAACATGAATGTAACCCTCCTATCAACCCATACTAGCGAAGATTCACACATTGCAACCCCATCATATGTTTGGTGAATAAACACACAGTTTGTTAACAAAAAATACAGTCCCCCTTTAGAGGGGACTCTTTATTTTTGAACAAAATCATAGCAGGGCCGGGAAGGGAAAACAGGGGGGGGACCACAGGGGGAAAAAGTCACTGGGTCCTAGCGACGCCTGCCACGAGCCGCTCGGGATTTGCCACCTCGTGGAGCCCCGGAGGGACGGTAAACGATCGGCGGCTGGTCTCGACGATCCCTACCGTCGCCTCCGGGCGTAGATGGGCCGGCTGTCGTAGCGGAGGCGCCCTCTCTCCTCCTGGCCTTCTTCCCCGAAGGTCCAGCAGTGGCGGTGGTGGCAGCGGTGGCCACGGCGGAGGATGCTCGACGACGTGGCGGCCGTCTGACTCCATCGGCGACATCGGGAGGGGGGAAATGAGGCTGGAGCACGGAGCGCTCCTCCTGCATCTCTCTGCAAGTCGAGGTCATCAATTGCAGGGCCGTCCCGAATAGTCCAGCATCGGAGAGGGGTGCCGTCAGAAGTGGAACTCTCTTCTTCTCCGGCACACGAGCCTGCTCCAGCCAAAGGTGGCGCTGGACCAGAGTTGCCTGGGCGCGCACTTTCCCAGCGGCTATAGCCTGCGGCTGAGTCAGATGCAGGATGGCTCCTGCCGACTGGGCGAGCTGGTCATGTTGTACATCAGTCAGCTCCGTGCCGCCCGTCAATATCCCGGACATGAATCTCGCCAGCTGCGCAATGTTAGACGCGGCAGCTAGAGATTGTGTTCCGGTGATAAATGACTGGTCGCTCCAATATGCCAACCGCCTCGCCGATTTCCCTTGGGGAACCGGCTTCCGTAATGGCTCCCACACCACCTCCGGACAAAGGAGCGCCGCCATCGGCCTATCAAGCCGTGGCACACCCTCCTTCATACCGTCGACCAAACCCGCCACCCGCGTGACTTGCACGTAGGCAGGAGTAAGGCCTATGATGTGGGAGACCACCTGGCCCTGACGGACGCCATTGAGGGGAAAAATGGGTAGACAACGTCCACCCCTCTCACCGGGCGACGTTGCCATAGATGACCTATGAGATCATCAGGGACAGGAACAGGCAGTGGTTGCGGCAGCGGCACGCCGTTTGCGACTGCCGCCGCCGCCATGAGCTCGGGAAACAAAGCACGCAGTTCCCCCTGCAGACTTTCCTCCTCCGAGCCCGCATCCCTCAAGGAGCCACACTCCGATGTGGCTGATAGCAGGGCATCCCGCCGACGAGTCAGAGGTTCTACCCCAACTACTTCGAACGAGGCGCCCCAAGGAGACATCTCACCCCCCTCCAGTGTTACCTGGACGGGCGGGAGACATGTCTCCACCGGGCCTTCAAATAAGAACCCGTCCGCCTCTATCATGTAGTCCTCTGTCTCCATCGGGCATGTAGAGACCGACGCATCCTCACCTGGCTCCAGCAACTCACCAAAACCGGGCCGTTCGCGTCTGCAAGCCACCATCTTGCGACGGGAGCGAGCTGACGAAAAAAATGTGCGTCTCAAATCCCCTGCAACCAAGGGAACCGGCCGCCCAACAGCGGACGATTCCCAGGAAGCAGAGGAACCAGAGCCGGAACCAGGCCATCGCACAGGAGACGGCACTGGTGCACCAGCTCCTTGGAGAGGCAAACTACCCATCGGACGCCTACCGGGCATGGCTTCCGACCACGAGGGAGGTCTCAGCCCCGCTCCAAGACGCACAACGGAGGCGGAAATGGAGAACCGCTGGTGAAGAGTAGCGTTGCGAGCGCGACTCTCCGAAGTAGACATTATGACTTCGTTTTTTTCTGTCTAAATATATGAGAGAAGAAAAAAACAAGCAACAATGTAAACACGTCTCAACTTTCTTCAGCTAACAACCTCGTCAAGTGTGGGATCTACCGAAGGCACTTCCTTGTGGTGAAAGTGAAGAAGGAGGCGTGTAGGTGACCACACACCTGCTTATGAAGGTAAGCGGATGGGGGTGTGGCCAGACGAATGTTGGGATGTAAAGGTACATGGTGGAATTTTTTATTCAGTGCTCGTGCACTAAGTGAAGTACAGTGCAGATGATGCTGAGCGAAAGCCATAATGAAACAGAACCCCTTCACCACCACACAACAAAGGGTTAACCTTTCACTACCACACTACAGAAGATGAACCCCTTCACTACCACACAACAAAGGGTTAACCTTTCACTACCACACTACAGAAGGTTAACCCTTTCACTACCACACTACAGATCTGTAGTGTGGTAGTGAAAGGGGTTAATCTTCTGTTGTGTGGTAGTGAAAGTGTTACAAAGGGTCAGATTAAACCGAATATATATATTTATTGATTGATATATATTGCATAGTATTTGTATATCGTTTGATATCCCTTGTATATTCCTTGTACATATACACGGAATATCCCTTTAGCTTAGTACAGACCATAATATTTCATTCTCCTATTGGACAGCGGTCCACAGGCGCCGGGGCCATGCCTCCAGAGTCAGGTTCAAGGCCACCGTCAAGACATGTCTGTACATGCCCGGCCTTGCCCAGGAATACGAGACAGAAATGAGGTTGGCACTAGATTGTTCGCTGTGCATATAAATATGGCGCAGGTGAATACAGAAGTAGAGTTACCCAATAAGTTGAAGCCTCACCCACGATACTCCGTGCGGTGAAGTATGGCCTGTTTGGCCCCAAATAAGAGCATTGAGACCGCGTGCGAATTAATAACTGAATTGTCAGAGTTTGGCGCTATACCGTCGAGTGCGACATATTTCTATTAAGTCAGTAATAGTCTATTTGTGTATAGTGTATCGTGCGGTTAAAGTTCTACAGTGACCAGCATCACCAACGCTTCCTCGTATCAGCTAGAGTGCTTATCCAGGCTGGGCTGCTTTCATGGCGCTTTCACCCGAGGAGACCTAGACGAGAACCGTGTGGACATGTACACTGGATTAATCTACCCGACGACTACATAGCCCTTTGCGGCTGGATTATATTTGTTATATTTGTCCTGTGATTTATGGAGCGGAGAATCGCAGACGCCTACACGTGTGGGATTTACCCTGTGAGGAGCCACGTCGAGTCTGCGCCTCAGAGAGCCTGAGGCCGGCTAGCTTTCTTCACTGTGGAGCTACAGTCTACGGAGAACAGCTGTATTCGTCTGTGGATCAAGAGACTATTGCACCGTCTCCTGTACTTGGAGTCTCCTTAGTCATCGTTGACCAGACTCTCTACTACCGACAGATCCTCTACCCCTGCTGGCTTACAACCGGGGGGACCCTTCCAGTATCTCCCGCTATATATTACTAGTGTACCATAGATATAATTCCCTAAGATTCAGGTTGTATAATTACCTCCTGCGTAACCAGAGAATGGACATTCATTATTGATTTGCCTACGCACATTCCTTTGCCTTATAAGCGCATCCAAAGTAAAATAGAGAAGTATATTATGTACCTTTTGCTGCAATAAATACTTGATTACACCTTTGTGTGGAACCGATTCATTGTGGGAAGTGTTCATCATATTTATATATCATGTACTGTATGGCCAGTAATTAAAGTACATAAAGCGGTAGTGGTTTAATGATACCATACTTATCAATACAGTCAGGGAATTGTACCCCTCAGTTACAATTGGTCCTTCGAGCCGGAGGGTAACTAGTGTAATATTAATATAGTGGTATTAATATTGACATGGCCAATGATGAACACTCCACAAAACGGTTCTCCTAAAGTAGATCGCCCGCAGCGTAGACGGCAGACACCTCAGTACTTAGAGGATTACGTTGCCAATATACTACCTAGCTTTCTACAGACGGTAAACGCGGAAAAAGTAGATAGTAAAATTATGTCCGACCCTATCGACCAGGCTACCCCGCCAATAGAGGCCCTAGTGGGTTCTAACGTAACTGACCAAGCTCACGGTAGGGACCAGGAGGGACCCGACATGACTTTACCCCCCGCCAAGACCGAAGAAGTAGTCCCCGGAGAGCTCCAGGATAAAGACAGCCCTCCAGGGATGGAACTCTACCCGCTACAAGAAGAGGAGAGCACCCCGGAGATGGATCTCCAGGACTCGCCACAGGAGAACAGATCTCCAACGAGTACTGCCAGGAGCGGATCACCTCAACCAGCGTCTTCCCCCAGCGAGGCGGACAAGATGCTGGCACAGGCATTCCTCGCCAGCCTGGCAGCCTCTACCGAACGCGATCGACTTCAGGGTGAACGCGATCGACTCCAAGCGCAACAGACGAGCGAGCGCGAACAAGCTGCAGACGAACGAGAGCGCCTTCACGCGCAACTCCAAGCGCAAGCCCTCCGTGAACGCGAACATTCTGCAACCGAGCGAGAGCGCTTCCAGGCGCAACAAAGGAGTGAAGACGACCGCATAAGACTGGAGACCAGACGCCTTCAGACGGAAGAGAACATTGAGAGAAGCCGCGCCGATGCACAGTGCGCCGCCGCCAATGCACAGCGCGACGCCGCCCATGCCAGCGCCAATGCGCAGCGTGATGCCGCCAATGCCCAGCGCGAAGCAGTGCGCGAAGCCGCCCATGCCCAGCGCGAGGCAGAGCGCGACCGGCTGCAGGTGCAGCTGATGGACAAATTGATCACCATGGCGACACCCCCTCTCTCCGCACGGAGCTCCCGGAGATCGTCACGACAAGGGTCTAGGACACATTCCCCTACCCGACCAAGCGACCCGGGACCCCGCCAACAGGAGGATCCTGTCCACGTCTCCGAACCCCCTCCCCGGCCGGTCCATACGAGACCCAGCAACCGGGAAGAACCGGACCACGCCGAGAGACTGAACAGAAGACTCCAGGTCCTAGCAGAGGAAGAGGAGGAGGAAGAGGAGGAATGTCAAGCCGACCAGCAGCAACGTACTCTGGACCAGGAGGCCCAGTACAGCCCCGACCAGCAGCAACGTACTCTGGACCAGGAGGTCCAGTACAGCCCAGAAGTCAGCCCCGAGGCCCTGCGCTACAAACCCCCGACTCAACTCACGGGTGAGTTTGACGCACCGTCAGCCCCGAGGAACAGCACCTGGGTACCCGACCTTCGGTACCCACCAAGTACCAGCCCAAGACGACACGCAAGAGGAGACTCGCCTAGGAGGCCTCTCCCCCAACGCTCACCGATGTGCCAGTCATCCATGGCATCGTACCTTGGCACACCGACGTTCCCGGACTTCACACACGAGAACAGAGCACAGTACACAGAGCTACGAATGTGCTTAGAGACTATGCTGTCCGACGTACCAGATGAACCGTACAAGTATGCTATCCTACTCAAGCACCTGAAGGTGCCCAGAGCGCACAATATAGCGCTGGCATATTCCAGCTCTACTACCCCATACACCGCGGCTCTAGTAGCCCTCGACCAACGTTATGGACGCATATGGGACTATGTGATACAGGAGATAAGAGACATTGACCGTCTCCCCCCAGCCAGAGACAACAGAGCATTAGATGACCTCTCTATCAAGGTACAGTCCCTGGTAGGGATGCTGGGGTCCCAAAAGGAAAAAGGGATCTATGAACTGTACGCTAACTCTAATGTAGAGAGGATACTAGAGAAGCTCCCTCCCGCCCGACAAGAGCGCTTTCGGCGGCAGAGAGACCACCGCGACCCCAACGGTCCAGAGGCATCCCTCCTAGACCTATCTGAGTTCCTCGCCAGGGAGGTCAGTAGCCTACGACTCGACACGTTCGTATGGAGTGGACCAAGCCCAAGACTCGGACCTCGGGGATCAACAGATAACCGCCGGTTGGTGACCGTTATGCACCAAGCCGAATCAGTACCACAGCACAGGAACCACAACACCCCCTCGACGAAAGAGGACCAGTGGAAGATTGAGTGCCAGTACTGTGAGGGAGAACATCGGCTGTACCAATGCGACACTTTCGGGAAGCTGACCACGGACGAGGTGAGTCAGTGGATCAAGGACCACCGCCGCTGCTTCCGCTGCGCGCGCAGCCACCTAGCAGCTGAGTGCCGCTTGAAGAAGAAGTGCAGCAGGTGCGGTGGCACCCACTTGGAGGTCCTGCATGACATCAACAGGCGTCAGCCAGGACAACAGAGTGGGCCCGTCGCGGTAATGTACCATGCCGAGGCGGTGGCACCAGTACCGAAGAGCCACCAGACCGCTCCCTACTGTACCTACTGCGACGGCGGACACTGGCTGGCACAGTGCGCCGAATATAAGACACTGAACCCCGTCCAAGTTGACCAGTGGCGTGAGGCGGCCCAGGCGGGCGCCGCTTACCGCGCAGCACGGTGCGAAGCCCACCAGAAGATCCAAGGCAACCGACCAACAGGAGTGCTCCACATTGACCAGCAGAGCGGGACCCCCCGAGTGCTCCTCAAAATGGTCAGAGTGCTCCTGAGCTACGAGGACAAGGTCCTGGACACTTACGTCGTCCTGGACGATGGGTCTGAAAAGACTCTCCTCCTCGCTTCCGCAGCAGCCCAGTTGGGCCTGCGGGGTGTCAAAGATACCATGACCATACGCACCATCAGAAGGGACCAGAAGACCATAAAAGGTGAAAAGGTCTCCTTCAAGATAGCAGCGGTGGACCAGCCCGAGAAGCAGTATAGTATAACCAACGTCTTCACCAGCCACGACATAGGCCTGTCTCAGTACACCTACCCCATCCCACAGCTGATGGCTAAGTATGTGCACCTACGTCAACTACCTATACCGCTTATCGACGGCGCCACACCGACCCTGCTCATCGGCTCCGACCACGCGGACCTCATTCTCCCAATTGAGGCGGCCCACATCGGACCCAAAGGATGCCCAGTCGCGGTTCAGACCCGACTGGGATGGACGCTCCAGGGCCCCCTCTACGGA
>NC_140168.1:66692344-66699844 GCF_963971535.1 Notolepis coatsorum | reverse complement strand
GATTCCAGGGATGTAGCGCTGCGGATGTCTGGAGGGAGGGAGTTCCAGAGGGTGGGTGCGGCAACAGAGAAGGCTCTGGAACAGATTGGTGGTAGGGATGGAAAGGAGACCA
The DNA here is from genome assembly GCF_963971535.1 of Notolepis coatsorum. Lineage (NCBI taxonomy): Eukaryota > Metazoa > Chordata > Actinopteri > Aulopiformes > Paralepididae > Notolepis > Notolepis coatsorum. The sequence goes on along the minus strand of NC_140168.1, from coordinate 66,699,732 downwards.
GAGTCAGAGGGCCTCTGGGGTGGGATGTAGGGATGGAGGAGGTCAGCTAGGTACCGGGGGGCAAGTGAGTGAAGGGATTTGTACTGTAGGTGATAAGGAGGATCTAAAAGTTGATGCGGTAAGACAGGTTGGTACGTTTTATGTCCTATTATCACATGTCCTCCTCACAACAGAACCATAGGGTTAATGTTGACAATAGGCAAAGTTGTCTTTTAAACAAACTGCTCCATAGTGTCCACCAGAAGCTCAGGTTTAGGCACCTGGGCCGATATTGATCAGATTCAGATTCAGTTATCAGATTTCAGAGTGAAATGCATAAAACCCATGTTTTCGCTCTATCTAGAGCAGTGTTTCTCAACTGGTGGGTCGCGACCCAAAAGTGGGTCGCGGGGCCATTTCGAGTGGGTCGCGGATGTGTGAAAAAAAAAGTTTAAAGAATTTCAAAAAAAAAGAAAATTATAAAACTTTTTTTTACTACCTATCTTTGTGAAAGTGGCTTCTCAGCTCTGGTCCAGCTGAAGACAAAGCAGAGGAACAGATTGGACATTGAGCATAACCTCAGAGTTGCTTTGTCTACCATCACCCCAGACTTTGAGACTCTTGTCAGGAGCAAACAACATCCCCAGTTATCCCATTAGTTCCCTGGGATGTTAAGCTAAGAAGGATATATTATTTATTATTATTATTATTATTTTATTTCATTGTGTTTTTAGCCCTAGTTGCACTTTTGTTGCAACCCCAGTTATCTCTTTAGTTCCCCCAAACTTACTGTAGGTCTGTTATGTTAAGCTAAGAAGTCTGCTAAGAAGCACATTATTTATTATTATTATTATTTTATTTCATTGGGTTTTTAGCCCTAGTTGCACTTTTGTTGCAACCCCAGTTATCCCATTAGTTCCGCCAAACTTAGGTATGTTATGTTAAGCTAAGAAATCTGCTAAGAAGCATAATATTATTTATTATTATTTTATTTCATTGGGTTTTTAGCCCTAGTTGCACTTTTGTTGCACTTTTTTGTGTTTATTTCATGTTTTTAACAGTGCATGAAAGATTGTGTATTACTCCAACAAAAAAAATTGAAATAAATTAGGGATGCTCGATATTGGCTTTTTTACCGATACCGATATACCGATATTGTCCAACTCTTAATTTCCGATACCGATATTTTCCTATATCACATTTTAATGCCGATATCGGTAGGCCGATAATATCGGTAGGCCGATAATATCGGACATCCCTAAAATAAATCATAGTGGTTCAAAAATTTGGGTCCCGACTTAATGACCAAGGAAAATGTTGGGTCCCGAGGCTAGACCAGTTGAGATTGAGAACCACTGATCTAGAGCAGGGGTTCCCAAACTTTTCAGGCCAGGACCCAGAAAATAAGGCGTCAGAGAGCCGCGGCCCAATGCACATTGTCAGGCTTTTTTTTTTCTTTTTTTTGCCAGGCGACCGATTTCTTAAGCCAAATATCACTTCAATCCTATTAAGTTAGTTCAAGTTAGTTATTCATTTATATGTGCTATTTATGAGAGGGCTAACTTGTTGCAAAATAATAATGATAATAATAATAGCCTCATTAAAATACTATTGTTGCTTCGGTTGTTTTCAGCGTTTTATGTGCATAATATGTTATTTAGTTTGAAATGTTCGTTGAAATAAGTAGATTTTCCGTTTTTGTTTATTTATTAAGTTAATATAAAACCATATAGTCACATTTTAGAATACAATAGGATATAATTTTAGAATACAACTAGAAACACTGTCCTGGCCTGCTTCTAAGTTCAGTGGCTTGAAAAAAAAATGTATAAAAAAAGATTTGATTATTATTATTATTTTTTTTTTTGGAAAATCATCTTGTGGCCCACCCGTGGCTGCTCGCGGCCCACCTTTGGGTCGCGACCCCGACTTTGGGAACCACTGATCTAGAGGATCATTGAGTTACTTTGCTGTTGTGTTGTGTGTCTGTCTGAGGTGTACTTATGTTCTCTGTCTGTCCGTCTGCCTGGTTCCCTGTCTCCATTGTCCTGTCTATTTCTTCTTCTTTTTTTTTCAGGCTGCGCCCCGTACAGATGTAAAAATTGGCTGGGGGTGGAGCAATATAAATGAAAATAAACTATCATATCATATCATCAAATGCCTTTTGTTCTCGGCTCCTCTGCCTTGCGGCAGTGTCATCAATAAAGTAGGACAAAAGAAAAAGCAATAAAATATTTTATAAAATAGCAGCATAAGCAACAATAAAATAGCACTAATTTACGATACAGTAATCACAGGGTGTAAAGCGGCAGTAGTAAAATAGCTCTAGACTATAACATAACAATCACTGCACAACACCTGTGTGTGCAAATCAGCAGCAGAAACAGTGATAAAATATCACTAGATTACAAAACCAGCAGGTATCCGGCCACTAGTGTTAGTGCTAGGGGGGGGGGGACTGTCCCGGAGTCTGCTGGTACAGGTCTCCAGGCTGCAGTGCGGTACGGTTTGGCGGACGGCATCAGCTGAAAGATGTTGGGGTGGTCATGGGTCTTTAATAATAAACTGATCTAGGACCATTGCTCGGGTCACATGACCATATTCACCTCACCATGACTTATGAGCCCTGATTGGGCCATTAAGATTCCCAACCAGATTAAGTGTAGCGTATAGAAGTCAAAGGAAACCTATCTCTAACTCATCTCTAAATACTTTCTTTTATATACACCTCTCATACTGAAAGGAAGTGTGAGTTATAATATATGGCAGAAAGGTGACAGGGGATAAATTATTGGCTGTATTCCTAACTAGAGTGATTGGGGGGGGGGGGGGATTTAAGCACATGTACTGTACACAGGTGGCAATGTACACACTCACAGCAGTAGTGCTTTTTCTCCCTCATTGACAGGGACTATCGACAAGACGGGCGCTGAGGGCTGAATAATCAATAAACAAGGGAAAAAGCTTTTGCAGAAGAGGAAACGGCAGAGAGAACGTGTCTTATTTTATCTGACTTTAAATCTGCACTATGCCTTAACGACATCTTGTGGTCGGGACCGACCAGTGAAGGCTACAGCCTAATTTCTAGAGCTTGAAACGTAAAACGGTGCACAGACTCACCTCGCTTGAAGAAACATCTTTTATTGTTGCCGTTTTCTCTCATTCGCCATGTTTTAACAAGGTGCAGTAACTTCTAACAGCCACAAGGTGCCAATCTTCAATAGTGCCAGTTTAAAAAGCTGGTTAGGTATTGGTTAGGGTGATGGTGAGGGTTAGAGATGCACGTAAATCAATGCAATGTCCAAAATACCAATGTGTGTGTGTGTGTGTGTGTGTGCGTGTACACCTGTGCCATCATCTGCATGTAACTGCACGGGTCGGGCACACAAACATCTAATATTTACTGGCCTGTATATAGACACACATGCATGTATCTCTCTCTCCTCTCCAGGCATGCGTTGTTCATGGCACGGGGTACCACGGTGTGGGACCTCACTCGCTATTTGCATATCAATAGCTCCGGTCGTCAGGTGTGTTAAATACGTTCTCAGACACATTCACACCTAACCTTGTTGTGAAGACGTGTTACATTCCATTCGTAGAGGCAATTAGGCACTGTCTTTAGTCTGTGCCCAAGCGAGGGGACATTAAATGCGCATTCGCGGGAGCGCGCGCACGCGCAGGGAGCGCGCGTGCACGTGGTGCGTGTCACCCCAGATGATTTCAATAACGCACCACTGCTCCTCTCTCTCTCTCTCTGAATGACTTTGTCCTTCCTCTCCTCTTCGCCTTGTCTCCTCTCTCTCTCTCTCTCTCTCTCTCTCTCTCTCTCTCTCTCTCTCTCTCTCTCTCTCTCTCTCTCTCTCTCTCTCTCTCTCTCTCTTTCTCTCCAGACTCACAGAGCTGACTCGTTAATGTTTAATGCTCACTCAGGAAGCAGACACGCTCAGCCACACACACACACACACACACACACAACCACACACACACACACACACACACACACACACACACACACACACACACAGACACAAGCACGCACTCCCCTCCTACGTCCCCCTGCGACGCCATCCTCATTACCAGGCTGAGATTTCACCTCTGACCCCGAGTCCAGATGGCTGATGTTTTCATTCGGGAGGGAAGAAGAAGAGGCCTGGAGTGGTTTCACATGGCACAGCCTCGCACCAGCGGGACGCCGTAGACGAACAGGACTGCCGGATGATGGACAGCACTATCCACCAGCGAGACGCCCCAGACGACCGGGACTGGATGATGGACAGCACTATCCACCAGCGAGACGCCACAGACGACCGGGACTGGATGATGGACAGCACTATCCACCAGCGAGACGCCCCAGACGACCGGGACTGGATGATGGACAGCACTATCCACCAGCGAGACGCCACAGACGACCGGGACTGGATGATGGACAGCACTATCCACCAGCGAGACGCCCCAGACGACCGGGACTGGATGACGGACAGCACTATCCACCAGCGAGACGCCACAGACGACCGGGACTGGATGATGGACAGCACTATCCACCAGCGAGACGCCACAGACGACCGGGACTGGATGACGGACAGCACTATCCACCAGCGAGACACCGGAGATACGGAGGGGGATGGATTCTCTCAGGGGCCTACGCATAACATGTATGTATAAATAACACAGTTTTTCTTTCTTGTTTTTTGGGGGGGGGGGGGGGGGGGGGGTTATTTGTCATATTTTAACACGGATATTATGGAATTCATATAAGATAACTTTAGAATAAGTGTTTTGGAATGAAACCCGTCACACGGTACGTTGTTTGAAAAGCAATCTGTGCACATTTTCATTGTCATGTGTCTCACAATCTAGGCCAGCCATTTTGGTTTTGAAAATGGACGTTGTTTATTGGGTGATGTAACTTGATTGACGTGGTTTATATTGGTTCCCAGGGTGAAAGAGTTTGGAATGCCCGCTCAATACAAATACAGTGAATACACTGAATCCCGATGAAAAACTGGAAGATCTTTTTTATTAAAATGTTTATATATATATTTAATAATATACTTCACACATTAGCATGATCCATGCTGTACAATACATCATACTGGATAACCAGCTCCTTCTTAGTTAGCCACAAGGCTAATGTACAGTAAATGGGGCCACTGTAAATGGCTGAAGAGCACCATGTCTGCTCTATGTTTCCCCAGCAGCGTGGCTACATGGGCAGGGCTCCAGGCCAGTGATCGGAAGGTTGCAGGTTCAAGCTGTCCTCTGGACTTAACCGTCTTATTGCGGTGACAGAGACACAGTGCGGTCGTGTGTGCCGTCCTTCGGATTTGACGTTAAACCGAGGTCCCTCGTTAAAGAACCCGGGGTGTGTGTCGTAAAGAGCAGGGGGTTCGCTGACGTTCCTGGCCAAAATTCCCAATCAGGTCTCTGGCATCGAGGCCACCTAATCATCCCTCCCCTTTAATTGGCTGGTATCAATCCTTGTCAGCCATTGTGTGGTGTGTTATGTGGCTGGTGCTGGCGTATGGCAGCCTTATTGAGCCTGCATGGCACAAGGCTGGGTGCTGCACATTGGTGGTGGAGGAAGCAATTTCCGCTCTACATTGTAAAGCACTTTTGAGTGTCTAGAAAAGCACTATATAAATGTAATGATTCATGCTGGTTTTAATGTTAGAGGCTGTGTGTGTGTGTGTGTGTGTGTGTGTGTGTGTGTGTGTGTGTGTGTGTGTGTGTGTGTGTGTGTGTGTGTGTGTGTGTGTGTGTGTGTGTGTGTGTGTGTGTGTGTGTGTGTGTGTGTGTGTGTGTGTGTGTGTGTGTGTGTGTGTGTGTGTGTGTGTGTGTGTGTGTGTGTGTGTGTGTGTGTGTGTGTGTGTGTGCATGGCCGCCTAGTTATAGTTGAAAGTGGGGGTGCAATTTTTTATAAATTTTTTTATTTCAATTTTTTTTTGACAGGCAAGGGGTGGTTTTGAGGGGGTCCGGCACGACCCCCTCCACGGCCGATATTTTTTTCATTTAATGAACCTGTACGTGCAATTTCCTGCAATATAGAGCCTTCAATCTTGACTAATAAAGCTGCTCTTTTCACTATAAAACTCAGTTTATATTGCAGTATGATAGCCAATTACTATAATAATAATAATATATTAATTATACTGTATATATACTGTATATTGATTTTTCGCTCTTTTATTTTTATTAAATCAATCTCCTTTCAAATAGGCCAAGTTTTTAATAAGAAAGAGAGAAAAAATACCAACAAGGAACAATAACAGGGTCTGCTGTAAATATAGCCTATTTTGTGTCTTAATTTGTTATGTTATCCTACACTTTAAGCTGTCTGATATTTCCATTACCTGTAACTCTTGGGTCTCTTTCTCTCCTTCCTGTGTCTGTACAGTCACCATATCATTCTACATTAAGGAGAGCAATACACTTATGAATACACTGAACATCATTATGAAACATTTCTATTGCACCCTTACTTACAATTCATTATGAATTGAAAATGGGGAACCCTGATGTAAACAAGACGAAAGTCTTTCTCTGGTCTGCATTACCCTTAACAATTGTATGTATTGAGCCGTACTATATTGTACCCATTCTGCAATCTGTTATTGATTGATAAAAAATGTTATTAACATATTGCAGAATGGGTACAATATAGTACGGCTCAATACACACAATTGTTAAGGTTATGCAGACCAGGGCCCCGTTCCCCGTACCTGGCTAACTGAGTTAGCCGGATAATTTCCAGCATAGCCTGACTTAAGCCGGACCTTTCTGTTCCCCGACGCTCGATTGTCTAAATCACCATGACAACAGATCAAAAAGTTTGAGCCTGGTCGAGAGCAGGGTTAAGTTCAGTTAGCTGGATGAACCATGGCCACGCCCCCGCAAAGAAATGCCAGCTCGCTTCCTGAAATGATTCTCACAGTCTAGATCTGCATTATACCATTCTGAATTATGTTTCTGTGCTTCGTTTTCCTAGAGGGGGCTTTTGAAATGTATAATAATAGAACTAAATGCTGATAATAAATCATATTCAGCCTATAGATTTACTTTGTCCTAAATAAAATAATGCACGTCATATACGGCGCTCGGAGTGCGATACACGCTGCATGTGGTTATTTTAATAACGGCGCATTGCAAATGTGAATCCCGCGGGGATATTTTTAATGAATGAAACCTATCGGCCGTTTGGCTCTGATTAGTTTCATATATTCTCTGCTGTAGATTTGCTTAACGGAGCGCCCGGATTGTGTTTCATTCAAGCATAAAATTGAAGTGTCTATGCGTGGATTGTGGTTTTTGTGGATTATGAATTACGAGGACTCTGAGGATTGTTGAATTGTATCATCACTCACACGTTATTGTGATATTGTAACTGGGATTAAAATGTCTGATGAGAT
>NC_140168.1:66669844-66687344 GCF_963971535.1 Notolepis coatsorum | reverse complement strand
CACATCTCCACCACGTCGCACGCCGATCACACAGGCGGACAGGCACAAAGGCTGACTGCGCTCCTTATAGTTAGTGGTATTAGCATTAGCGTGTTAACACTAACAGGGGGTACTTCGGTGGTTCTTCAGTGGTTCTTTAGTGTTTCTTCAGTGGTTCTTTGTGGTTCTTCAGTGATTCTTCAGTGGTTCTTTAGTGGCTCTTCAGTGGTTCTTTAGTGGTTCTTCAGTGGTTCTTTAGTGGTTCTTTGGTGGTTCTTTAGTGGCTCTTTAGTGGTTCTTCGGTGGTTCTTCAGTGGTTCTTTGGTGGTTCTTCAGGTAAATTATGTGTATGCTAGGGTGCTTTTGGCAGCTTTTGGTAACTCTAAAGTGAGTAGTGTGTGGCGCTGGTACAGTGAGGATGGCTACCATAAAGGATTTTGTTGAGAACCCTTCTGACGAGATGTTGGAGAGGTTTTCCAAAGAGCAGCTTCTGAAGCTTGCTGTGCACTACAATGTGGAGCTTACTGCCAGTGAGAAGCGTTTAAAAACGACGGCCTTGGGGACGTTGAGGGCTATACTCATTGAGGAGCATGTGCTTGTGGCAGGGGTGGAGGAGCCTCTTGTTTCTGACGTGTCTCCGCTACTCTCTGGTATGTCGGACAGTGATTGGAGGCTTAGAGAGTTAGAGTTTAAGGAAAAGCAGCTACAGCAAGAGCGTGAGCTTAGGGAACAACAGCTACAACAAGAGCGTGAGCAGCTAAAACAGGAGCGTGAGTTTAGGGAAAAACAGCTACAACAAGAGAAGAGGAGAGAGGAGAGAGGAGAGAGAGCATGATCGTGCGCTGAAGGAGCTTGAATTTAAGCATGCTGCCTTGCAGGCGGGTGCTCTGCCTTCAGAGTCGCGTTTCGGTTTTGATTTGATTAAATATTAGGATGGTGCCTCCTTTTTTTGAGAAGGATGTGGATAAGTATTTTCCCCTTTTTGAACGGGTGGCAACCACGTTGAAGTGGCCTGATACGGCCTGGACACTGCTGCTGCAGTGTGTTCTTGTTTGTAAGGCGCAAGAAGCCTATACTGCTCTGTCCCTTGAACAAAGTGCTGACTATGAGCTTGTTAAAGCTTCCATATTGAGGGCTTATGAGTTAGTCCCCGAGGCCTATCGTCAGCATTTTAGAGGCTATCGCAGGTCGGAGGGACAGTCGTATGTTGAATTTGGAAAAGAGGAGGAGAGCCTGTTTGACAGGTGGTGCACCTCTCAGAAAGCAGAGTCAAGAGAGCAGCTTAGACAGTTGATTCTCCTAGAGGAATTTAAAAGATGTGTTCCTGATACCGTTTCCACTCATCTAAACGAGCGTAGGGTATTGAAGATAGGCGACGCCGCTGTCTTCGCTGATGAGTTTGTGTTGACACACAGGTCCGTTTTTGTGGAGGAATACCGTGTTGAGTCCAGGGATAGGCGTCCTTTTCAGGGGGGCCGTTTCCCAAAACCTGTGTCTGCTGGTCAGTTAACTTCACCTCCTAGGTGGGGTGGTTCTGCTAGTGCATTCCCAGAAGGGATTATATGTTTCTACTGTAAAGAGCCTGGTCATATCGTTGCTGGGTGCCCGGTGCTTGAACAGAAAAATGTCAGAACGGTGGCTCTGGTAGAAACCGTATGCAGAACACCTATGCCAACGTTAGAGGGGGATGGGGAAAGTATCAAAGGTGTGGACAAAGAGCTTGAGGGTTCCTCAAGATTTATGATGGATGGATTTGTTTCCCTGACTGATGCACTAGAGTCCAAACAGGCTATAACAATTTGGAGAGATACCGGAGCTTTTCAGTCCCTCGTTCTGGAGGGGATTTTGCCGTTTTCAGAAAAGTCTTCTTTGCATTCCGGTGTCGTTGTTCGTGGCTTTGGAGGTGGATTTGTGGATGCACCTTTGCATGAGGTCACACTCAACTCTCCCTTAGTATCAGGCAATGTTGTTGTGGGGGTATGTTCTCACATTCCCATAAGAGGGGTGTCCTTCATTCTAGGGAATAATTTGGCTGGTGACAAAGTGCTGGCTACTCCAGTTGTAACTCCCATTCCTGTGGTTTCTGAGGTCCCTGATGAGCTGACACAGAAACATCCAGGAGTGTTCCCTGTGTGTGCTGTGACATGGGCAATATCAAAGGACAAAAGTAATGTTGTTGATACTTCGACTTGTGACATTACACTTAGTGACACATTCTTTGTTGAATTGAAAAGTGAACCTGTTGAGAATTTTGGAATGCACACTGTGGATGTACCTCTGCATAATGATTCTCTTGATTGTGCCTTTGTGTCAGGCCCGGTGGTGAAACCAAAGTTGACATGCGTGCCGGATATGCATGTGGCAGGAGATGATCTGGCAGCACAGTGTCTCAAGGTCTTCCCAGCCTGTACGGTGGCTGAGGCCACGAACGAATTGGAGGATGAGTGTGGGAAGGATGAGAGATGCTGTTGATTCATGTGACACCGTTCTAGTTGAAGAGGCTACAAGGCCTGGCTTAGGCTGCCAGCCTTCCCACAGTAGCTCTATTGTTCCTGATGTTTCACTTGTGGGCAGAGATGGTCCCAGTATGTCAGTTGATGATTCTGACATTGATTCACGTGTCCACACTGACTCTCTGCCATGCACTAGCTGTGCTAGTCAACCTAGTTACCTGTGTCCTGTGGAGCAGGAGCCGCCTTCGCGACCTGGTCTGCAGCAAACAGAAGCAAAGGGATTCCATCATCCCAGTCTTTTTCAAACTCCATACAATATGCCCGCAGCATTGTTTTGATAGTCTGGTGGAATCTCTCCAGCGCCCCCTGGGACTCTGGATGGTAGGCAGAGGAAAGGCAATGCTGGATAGACAACTGTTGGAGGACCTGAGCAAAGAGACGGGACATGAAATTAGACCCTTGATCGGACTGAATAACTTTTGGTAGGCCAAAAGTCGAAAAAAAACCTAACCAGAGCCTTGGATATAGCTGGGGCTGTGATCTTGCGTAGAGGAATGGCTTCAGGGAAACGGGTCGCTGCACACATAATAGTCAAAAGGTACTGGTTCCCTGTCTTAGTTCGAGGGAGGGGACCAACACAGTCAATGAGGATCCGCTCAAAAGGTTCCCCAACAGCAGGGATAGGCTGCAGAGGAGCCTGAGGAATCTTCTGGTTCGGTTTACAAACAACCTGACACACATGGCACGAGCGGCAATATTGTGCCACATCCGACTTTAAACCAGGCCAACAAAAATGTCTTAGCACACGATCATAAGTCTTCCTGACTTCCATGTGACCAGCAAGATCATGATCATGTGCTATGTATCACCTTACCAAAACCCTCATCAGGGCCACTTTTCAACTCAACAAAGAACGTGTCACTAAGTGTCATATCACAATCTGAGTTAACAACATCATGGGTGTCACATTTGACCTTTGACATTGCGCATGTTACAGCACACACAGGAAACACTCCTGGATGTTTCTATGCCAGCTCATCAGGAACCTCAGAAACTACAGGGATGGGAATTACAACTGGAGTAGCCAGCACTTTGCCACCGGCCAAATCGTTCCATAGAATGAAGGACACACCCTTTATGGGAATGTGAGAACACACTAGTCTCCTACAACAACATTGCCTGATACTAAGGGAGAGTTTAGCGAGACCTCATGCAAAGGGGTATTCACAAAGCCTCCTCCAAAGCCCTGAACAATGGCACCGGAATGCAATGAAGAATCTTCCGAAAATGGCAAAATCCCATCCAGAATGAGAGACTGAAAAGCTCCTGTATCTCACCATATTGTAATAGCCTGCTTTGACCCTAATGCACCAACCAGGGAAACAAATCCATTCATCATAAACGTTGAGGAGCCCTCTAGCTCCCTGTCTGCACCTTTGATACTTCGCACCCCACCCTCTAATGTCGGCATAGGTGTCCTGCCCATGGTTTCTACCAGAGCCACAGTTTTTACATTTTTCTGCTTAAGCACAGGGCACCCAGCAACGATATGACCAGGCTCCTTACAGTAAAAACATATAACCCCCTCTGGGAATGCACTAGCAGAGCCACCTTGCCTAGGAGTCGAAGTAAACCGACCAGCAGACACGGGTGCCGGGAACCGGCTCCCGTGAAAAGGACGCCTACCCCTGGACTCAACACGGCCCTCCTCTACAAAGACAGATTTGTGTGTCAACACAAACTCATCAGCCAAGACAGCAGCGTCGCCTATCTTCAATACCTTACGCTCATTTAGATGCGTGGAAACAGTATCAGGAACACATCTTTTAAATTCCTCTAGGAGGATCAACTGTCTAAGCTGCTCTCTTGACTCTGCTTTCTGAGAGGTGCACCACCTGTCAAACAGGTTCTCCTTCTCTTTTCCAAATTCAACATACGACTGTCCCTCCGACCTGCGATAGCCTCTAAAACGCTGACGATAGGCTTCGGGGACCAACTCATAAGCCCTCAATATGGAAGCTTTAACAAGCTCATAGTCAGCACTTTGTTCAAGGGACAGAGCAGTATAGGCTTCTTGCGCCCTACAAACAAGAACACACTGCAGCAGCAGTGTCCAGGCTGTATCAGGCCACTTCAATCATTGGAAAACCTCTCCAACATGTCATGCGAAGGGCGATCAACAAAATCCTTAATGGAAGCCATCTTTACTGCACCAGCGCCACAACCTGCTCACTTTAGAGTCACCAAAAGCACCCTAGCATACACACAATTTACCTGAGAACCACTGAAGAGCCACGAAGAACCACTAAAGAGCCACTAAAGAACCACTGAAGAACCACCAAAGAACCACTGAAGAAACACTAAAGAAACACCGAAGACCGCTGAAGCACCCCTTGTTAGCATTAGCATGCTAATGCCAATACCAATAACTACAAGGAGACGCGGTGGAAATGTGTGCTCTACTGAGCGCACCTTTCTAATTTGCAAAAAAATAAATAAAAAACAACCACCCTGAATAACTAGCTGTGTCATACGCGCAGGAGGTCAGGTGCTAACAGGTAGGCTATCCAAACACTCAAAACAAAAAAAAACAAATACAACAAACAAATTCAAACAGGTGCCCCTTATAACCTGATATGACTTCTTAGAGCTTCTACATCTAAACTGCAGTCAAAACGGCCCACCACATGTCTACCCTGAAAAAACTACATCAAGCCCTACCACACTACCTGTGTTTTCTGGCCCCCTATCCTACCTACCCTTAAACGAATGCCCTGTAGACCTAACCCTCTTCAACCACACCTGCTACCAGCCAAAGATCATATTGACCATCCACCCGTCAAGTATATGGAATGGTACAAGACAAGTAGATGGTGCTAATCACTTCTCTGACTGCCCCAGGAGTATGTGGTGCACAGGAAGCTAACAAACAACCAGAAAATAAGTCCCTACCTACATGTGGTGCCCACTACACTATATATTTTAACAGCAATAAGTAGTCACATCAAATTACAAACAAATAAGCGCATACTCACCTGTTTGATGATCGGCTCAAGCCCCCACGTTACACAACATGTAACGAACACCACCCACACTATAGCACCACGACACACCATGCAAAAAAAGAAAAAACACCAAACAAATTCTAGGGGTATTTGCTTCCAAATTCACTCCCGGACGAGCGCCCAACTGTTACGACCCTGGCTCAAAGGGACGCAACCTATGTGCAAACCGACACCAAAACCTGTGTTTAACCCAAAAGACTACTTTAACAATGAATCACTGGTACAAACTAATGAACAAAAGAATGGGAGAACGTGACATGTCTCAGTTTCACACACTCCTCTAGCCACCATCAGCTTGCATGTGTGACTGAGACACTGGCTTTAAGCTGCCAGGCATGTTTCCAATCAGCAGCAATCAGCTAATTAGCAGCCATCACCTTATACTGCAGTGACACAGGAGTAATCAAGCTCATGGTACATAACAAGTGGCAACCATTTTGATCAGGACAAGGTTATTTTGTGTGACGCCATTTTGGATGGTATTCCAGAGACGCTTTTGTGACTGATGTATTGCCATGTTCCAGGGACGGTGGGGTTGTACCTGAGGCGGTGCATCCTACTCTGGATGTTCACGGTTTGCAGTATCCAGAACTGCCAGTGCCAGGTGGGATGGATATGGGCGCTGTGGTGGTATCAGAGATCTATGGTTTTTGTTTTTCTGTGTTCTGTCCTGTTGAGCGCAGTAAGCTTAGCTCTCATGTTGATTTTGGTTTGCAGTCTATTTTTGACAGGTCGGTATCGGTGGAGGGGCCTGTTGAAATGGAGCTCATATATGATAGGGTCTTGGTTTGTCGATGGGGTCCTAAGTCTTACGCCTCAGTGGAGGAGGAGCCTGCCCCACTCCAGCCATATACCGCAGTGGAGGAACCTTTTGTGAGGTCTAGCTTGCCCGAGAGTCGGGACAGGGTTGTTTTTTGTTTTACACAGCATTGGCGAATGTTCCACAGTGGGGAGCATGCAACACGGTTGATGGTCGTGTTCGACAGGGGCCGGCCCGTTATCGCTGTTGTGGTGGTGGCCCTGACAACTAATGGGTCACAATATTTTTTGTTTACGGGTTTGATGTGTAGTGGTTGCCTCTTGGGCAACCATTTTGGTGGGGGAGGTGTTATGTACCATGAGCTTGATCACTCCTGTGTCACTGGGCGTGCAGGTGAGGGCTGCTAATTAGCTGATTGCTGCTGATTGGATACCTGCTGGAAGGTTAAAGCCAGTCCCTCAGTCACACATGCAGCCTGACTGTGGCTAGAGGAGAGTGTGGAAACAGAGACTTTTCACGTTCCACCATTCTTTGTTCTTTAGTTTGTACCAGTTTTCATTGTTAGAGTAGTCTTTTGGTTTAAACACAGGTTTTGGTGTCTGTTTGCACATAGGTTGCGTCCCTTTGAGCCAGGGTCGTAACACACACACGCACGCAGGCAGGCAGGCAGGCAGGCAGGCAGGCAGGCAGGCAGGCAGGCAGGCAGGCAGGCAGGCAGGCAGGCAGGCAGGCAGGCAGGCAGGCACGTACGCACACACACACACACACACACTTATTGTTATTCCATTCCAACATTCTGTTACCCCCAACCCTAACACTAACCTTTACTTTCACTAACCTTAACCCTGACTCTTAACCTTAACTATAAAACCTTTTTTTTTAAGTATTTAGAAGACCATCTTATCCATAGCAACATATCACTAGTGCAACAGTAGAATTAGCTCAAATTCTTCTATCGCCAACATAGCAAGTAGCCAAAAGTGTGAGTGTGTAACCTGAGAATAAGTAGCTAAAAATAAATGTAGCCTACAAAATCTTTATCGTTTTAATCATTCAATGACTTACTAAGGAAACATAACTAATTGGTTCATTGAATTTATTCAATAATTTAGAAAAATCGAAAAAGACTATCTAATCTTTTTAGGAATGATTCATGGGAATTACTCCTTTCCCCATACAGGCACAAAACCAACAGAGCTCCCTCTAGAGGAGGATGACTGTGTATCCCTGACACAATTCAAATAGTCGCTGAGATCATTTGGTACTTCACCATAAACAATCCTATGAACTAATGTGGTAATATTGACCTTGAATTCCATAACTAATATGTGTGAATAAAAGAAATTAATCCATAATGTAAAAACAAGGCTTAGCCAAAAGTGATTATTGGTGTTAGATAAGACATTCCAAACAAACCCCCGCTCAGGGGTAAGACTGGATTAGAGAACAACAGTTGCCGGTCATAAAAGGCCGCAGGGGAAGTCACACCCCACAGTAAACAGTGGCTCACTCTAAATAGCAGAGGAACAGCCGGTCTAGCAGAATAACTAGCAGACACATTCAAGGAACTATCAAGTCAGCATACTTTATATAGGAAAATCTGGTATTAAAATATGTAACTTATTACATTAACCATAGCAATGTAGAAGGTAACTTACAAAGAAGAATACCATTTAGAATGTCACCCGAGTATGAAAGTAATAGTGTTATTACACTCTTGTTATAGAATCCTGGTATATGTATCACAGATAGACTGATAGAGTTTCAGTCTGGTGAATAAAGGTTGGTGTGGTCACATGTGATGTCTGGTATCAGTCGGGAAAGCACAGACTGTACTTGGGTGATATTAGACATCTATAACCATATAGAAGGAATGTTTATTCAGTCAGAGGAGATTTGAGCAGCCAAGGAGGGGGGCCATCAAAAGCGCCCTCCTCTGTACTCACACAGGAACCACACCGACGGGGGCCATTGGCGGCCCCCCTATGTTTAAAGCAAGACCCACACAGGAGATTGAGAAGGTGGGGGCAGCCAGCCCCCACAGAGGAAACCAGGGGGAAGGGCGGACCGCCCTTCCAGAAGAACAAATCGGATTGGACCAAATGTATTAGTAACATGTGCTATTATTGGTGGGAAATTATAGTACTTAAGAGCAAAACATAGTGTTATTCAGGAGCCCAGACCCCACCCCAGGTCTGTGGCTCCCCCGCTCCCATCCAGACTGCTGATTATACGTGAGTGAATCATGGGAAACACCAATTGTTGTTTAGATTAGAGTAATGTACAGATCCCTGATCTGTAAACCAGATTTACTCATGTGTAATGCTTACAGTATTTTCTCTAATTACATTTATGTTAACAGTGACTGTTGTATGTACATGTTGGGGTTTTGAGATGCAAACCTTGTTGATCCTGTGTACAAAACAGACATGATTAATGTATTCTGATAATCCTTGTATGTGAAAAGCAACCTTTTTATTCACTCCTGGCCGCAGAGACAAATAAATCCATGAGTTGAATTCGAACTCTATTGTCTGGACTGCACATTTATTCCTTGCGGGCTATATTGGAAGTCAGATGAGGAGATCAAATTCTATCACTTATGATCCTTTCCCCTCCTTCCAGTTAGCGACCTCCTTGTACTGTACAATAACCTTAGACATTGATAGGATTCTACTACACTACAACTAGATCTGTCTTCTACCTTGAGCATCGCAGACTCTCGTAGTGAGAGTAGGGTTAATCTCAGACAGACTCTCGTAGGGCTGACCCCTATTAGTCGATTAGTCGACTAATCGGTCGAAAGGAGCCGTAGTCGACTGCCAACCTCTTAGTCGAATACAAAAAAATATATATATATAAAAAATATATATTTTTATAAAAAAAAAATTATCATTCTTTCCAAAAGAAAAGAGGCCTAGAAGCGTGGCTAACGCTAATGGCATGCATACCAGAGGCTAACTGCCTAAGAAAACAGGCACAGAGGCACTGAAAGAGGATTTCACCCATCTAATGAACACACTATACTAGACAAATATCAAGATGTATCCTTTTGCAGAGGACAAGAAGCCTTCAGTCGATATTATACTTATTTTTTTTAAAGAATTTTGTCGACTAATAGTCGACTAACGGCAAATTTTGGCCAATCATAGTCGACTATCCAAATCCTTAGTTGGGGACAGCCCTAGACTCTCGTAGTGAGAGGGTTCATCATCTCAGACCCTCGTAGTGAGAGGGTTCATCATCTCAGACTCTCTAGTGAGAGGGTTCATCATCTCAGAGTCTGTAGTGAGAGGGTTCATCATCTCAGACCCTCGTAGTGAGAGGGTTCATCATCTCAGACTCTCTAGTGAGAGGGTTCATCATTTCAGACTCTCTAGTGCGAGGGTTCATCATCTCAGACTCTCTAGTGAGAGGGTTCATCATCTCAGACTCTCTAGTGAGAGGGTTTATCATCTCAGACTCTCTAGTGAGAGGGTTTATCATCTCAGAGTCTGTAGTGAGAGGGTTCATCATCTCAGAGTCTGTAGTGAGAGGGTTCATCATCTCAGAGTCTGTAGTGAGAGGGGTCATCATGTCAGAGTCTGTAGTGAGAGGGGTCATCATCTCAGAGTCTGTAGTGAGAGGGTTCATCATCTCAGAGTCTGTAGTGAGAGGGTTCATCATCTCAGAGTCTGTAGTGAGAGGGTTCATCATCTCAGAGTCTGTAGTGAGAGGGGTCATCATCTCAGAGTCTCTAGTGAGAGGGTTTATCATCTCAGAGTCTGTAGTGAGAGGGTTCATCATCTCAGAGTCTGTAGTGAGAGGGGTCATCATCTCAGAGTCTGTAGTGAGAGGGTTCATCATCTCAAAGTCTGTAGTGAGAGGGGTCATCATCTCAGAGTCTGTAGTGAGAGGGTTCATCATCTCAGAGTCTGTAGTGAGAGGGTTCATCATGTCAGAGTCTGTAGTGAGAGGGTTCATCATCTCAGAGTCTGTAGTGAGAGGGTTCAAGGTGGCTACCTGCTGGGAACCTTGATAAAAGCTCTGTCTCTCTCTCTAACGCTGTCACTCTCTCTCTCTCTCTCTCTCTCTCTCTCTCTCTCTCTCTCTCTCTCTCTCTCTCTCTCTCTCTCTCTCTCTCTCTCTCTCTCTCTCTCTCTCTCTCTCTCTCTCTAACTCTGTCACACTCTACCACTGTCACCATCTGTCTCTCTCTCTCTCTAACTCTGTCACTCTTTCTCACTCACTCACTCACTCACTCACTCACTAATTCACTCACAGTTAGCCACAGTCTATATGTGTGTGTGTGTGTGTGTGTGTGTGCGTGCGTGCGTGCGTGCGTGCGTGCGTGCGTGCGTGCGTACGTGCGTGTGTGCGTGCATGTGTGCGTGCGTGTATGCGTGCATGCGTGTGTGTCTACATGAGTTAACGTACAGTATGTGTGTGCATGTCCGTGTGTTTGTCTTGCATCTCATTTTCCTAATCAGTACCATGTTAGAGAGACATAAGGACATGGCTACAGTATATAATGTGACAGAGTATGGTAGAAATAAATATGGTCCTAATCACATCCAGACATACAGGGTAGTGCTATGGTATATACCTCTATGGTATTGTACATTAAATGTAAATGTATGGTATAGACTATGATATAGACCACAATGTTATATGTCGCTATTGTATAGACTAGACTATGGTAGACCACTATGGTATAAACTCAAGTTCAAGTTTCAAGTTCAAGTTTCTTTATTAGTTGTCATACAGAAGTACAGAATACTTTTATACAAAATGCTTCTTTCTGTTTCGCTCCAGAGACTGTGCTAGGCAACGATAGATAATGAAATAAGTATAGCAAGCATAAAATAGAAGTCAAGTACAGTCAAAATGTTCAGTATATACATATATACATACAATGCTCTATGTAGAGTAGAAGTAACTGAGTTACCATACAAAATACTATACAGTGCAAAGCAGAAGTGGGATGAGGTACAATTTACAGTAGGTACAATATAATTTACAGTAAGGTGTAATGAGGTATGGGTTGTAGTGCAAATTCTTTACAGATAAATATAAAGTGTGCTTAGGTGTACTAAAGTGGTTAAAGTGGGTGCTGCAGTGAGTTGTATGTTTAAAGTGAGTGTGTGCGTGTGGATGTGTGTGCTGTGAGTGGATTTGATGGTTGTTACATAGTGTTATTGTTCATTGAGCATCCTGATGGCCTGGGGATAGAAGCTTCTTCTGAGTCTCTCTGTGCTTGCCATGAGACTCCGGTATCGCTTGCCTGACCGCAGCAGTTCAAAGAGGCAGTTGTTTGGGTGTAGCGCCTCTTTGCTTCTTTCACTGCCCTTCTCACGTTGCATATCGCCACCTTGTGGTCATTCATGTTGCCTGCCACAAGCCCGGCGTTGTAGGATGAGGTGCGCGCCTTCAGAGCCTCACGGACAGATTTGTCTACCCAGGGTTTTTGGTTTGGGTAGACTCTAATTGTGGTAGTGGGGATTGTTTCTTCCACCAAAGTACAAACGAAGTCCAGCACTGTCTCCGTGTAGTCATTAATGTTATCTGTGTTATCGCGGAACACACTCCAGTCTGTACATTCTAGTGCAGCCTGTAGCGTTTCCTCTGATCCCACAGACCATTTCTGCACCTCTCGCGCGCTTGATACTTTGTTTATACTTTGGGAGGAGGAAGATATAGCGTTATGATCAGATTTGCCGAAACCACTGGCAGAATGAGATTTGTAACCACATTTAAATTGTAACACCGCCTCTGGTGTTACAAATCACATGCTGGTAGAAGTCCGGCAATACTCTTCTCAGATTGGCGCTATTGAAATCACCCACAACCACAATGGCAGCGTCAACATTCGCTGCCTGTAGTTTATTTACCTCGTTGTGTCGTTTGGTCAGCGCGTTGCCTGTGTTTGCTTGTGATGGAATATACACTCCGACCAAGATGATCGACGTTAACTCTCTCGGGAGAAAGAAAGGCCGACACTTGATGGATATACTCCAGGTTGGGGAGCAGTGGTTCAAAAGCTCCTTCACGTTGCCTGGATCACTCGAATTGTTGTTCAACATGAAGGCTATTCCACCTCCTCGCTGAGAACGTTACAGTCTCTAACGTCTGTTTGGAATTGAATCCTTGCTCTGATGTCGTCCAGTTTATTGTCTATTGATTGTACATTGGCTAGCAATATGCTGGGTAGTGGTGTTCGGTGTCGCCTGGCTCGCAGTCTGTTTCGGACGCCGGCTCTCCTTCCTCGTCGCCTGGATCCTTGGTTACGTGGGCCAAGGTCTGGTCTCATTGTCCTCAAGATCTCCGCAGGCCATTGTTGTTGTTCGGCGAACTGATCCAGAGAGTAATCCAGTTGGTAAATGTCCCGTAATCCAATGTCTATGAGTGACTGACGGTCATACACATTAAATGCACCAACCGTTGGTACAAACAAAACTCTTAAAACTATAAATATTAACAAAAGTAAGCACAGTCTCGACGGAGCGCACAGATAGGCAGCCGGTCTTAGCAGCGCCATCTTCCAAAACTATGATATAGACTATGATATAGATGTTATGATATAAACTATACATTTCCTATACCTCAATATGGTATATATAGACAATGGTATATAAACATGGCATATATAGACTATAGTATATAATATACTAATACTGTATATTGATATGGTTACTGTATAGCAGGGCAGAACCAGATGCTCTATGGTCCTCTGAACTGACATCATCTGGTACGAAGGCATGCAAGGGCAGTGTGTGTGTGTGTGTGTGTGTGTGTGTGTGTGTGTGTGTGTGTGTGTGTGTGTGTGTGTGTGTGTGTGTGTGTGTGTGTGTGTGTGTGTGTGTGTGTGTGTGTGTGTGTGTGCGTGCGTGCGTGCGTGCGTGCGTGCATGTGTGTCTCTCCCGATTCTCTTTAATCAGTGAGCAAGGAGTGGAGCAGAACAGAGCGGAGCGGAGCAGTGATTTGGGGGTCTGTCTGACTGAGTGCAGGCTGGCACCACTACAATCTAACCCCCTTCCTCCTCCTCCTCCTCCCCCCCCCTGCCCTGTCCTCCCTCTCCTCCTTCTCTGCCCCCCTCCTCTTCCTCCTTCTCCTCCTCCTCCTCTTCTCTTCTCCTCCCTCTCTTCATCCCCCTCCATCCCCTCCATCTCCCCGGGGTCTGTCTGACTGAGTACAGGCTGGCACCGCTACAGTCTAACCCCCTTCTCCTCTCCTTTTCCGCCCCCCCTCTCCCTTTTCCCCCTCCTCCTCCTCCTCCTCCTCCTCCTCCTCCTCCTCCTCCTCCTCCTCCTCCTCCTCCTTCTAACCAGTTCAGCATGCTCCCCTGTCTCTCGGCAGCCGACGGATGTCTCTAAGTGTCTCTTCATCTCGGCGTAATCTGCTCCTCTCTCTCGCATCACCGCCGCAGGACCACCTCAGTTCAACATGTGGAGCCGGGATTAAAAACCGCAAACTGCGACGAGGACCACTGTGTATCCAGTCCAGTCCAATCCTTTTAGTTTAGTCCACGTCTGGCTTTCTCTTCTATTGCACAGCGTGACGCCCCGAGCTCACTGCTGACGAATGAACACGGACGGACGGGCGGCTGCCTCTTCACTTCCGCTCCCATGTTAACGGACGATAGTAGGCACACTGGCCGCGAGCGGGAGCGCGCCTCGCGAGCGGCTCGCGAACGGCAAGCTATTTAAACGCCTCGATCCTATTTGAGGGGACGCGCCACGCGCATTGTCACAGAAATACAGTTGAATATCTGCATTATTACCACAGATATAGATGTTGTTCAACCAGCTGTGTCTGTATCTGCAAATAAACGCCCAACCCCCCCTGTCTGTATGTTTGTTTATACCTATAACTATTACAATGTTGCATAATAATAATAATAATAATAATAATAATAATAATAATAATAATAATAATAATAATAATAATAATAATAATAATAATAATAATAATAATAATAATAGCAGGATATAGCAGTCATTAAGTCAATCCACCTTGTCACCTATAATGACAAACGTTTTATTTGTTTCCTGACAGCTAATTATGGTAATTATGATTATTATTATGATTGAACAGCAACCAGTAGGCTTATATCAGTGTATATTTTATTAACAGATTGCAGAATGGGTATACAATACAGTACAGCTCTTTCTTTCTCTCTTTCTCTCTCATTTTCTCTCTATCTTTCAATAGATGTTGTTCAGCCAGCTAATGTGTCTATCTTTCCCAATGCAAATAAACAATATTACTATAGTTAGTACCCCGCCCTGTCTGTCTGTTTGTTTGTCTATCTGTCATATCTGGTTGCCTGTCTGTCTGGCTGTCTGTCTGTCTGTTTGTTTATTTGTTTGTTTGTCTATCTGTCTATATCTGGTTGCCTGTCTGTCCCGACAGAGACAGATAGAGAGGGGGGGAGATAGAGAGAGAGCGAGAGAGAGAGAGAGCGAGAGGGAGAGAGAGAGAGAGAGGGGGGGAGAGAGAGGGAGAGAGAGAGAGAGAGGGGGGAGAGAGAGAGGGAGAGAGAGAGAGCTCTTGATGCTGCTGGGGCTCCAAGCTGCTCTTTCGAGTACAGTCACAGGGGTGCAGTCGTGCACACACGCGGTTACATGCCGTGTTACTAGATCACTGAGGCAGAAGTACGCGCGATCGCGCACGGATGTGTACTCGCGTGTACGCGCACACAAAAATGCGCTCTATCCATTTGTTGTGCGCTAAGTACCCGGCCACCCATAACAAAAGCGCGTCTTCAACCACACCCCCGCCGGCAAATACAAACAGATATAAACAGATCATTTGACAACAGTATCATGTTCATGTTCCAGATTGACTAAGGTAGGCTATTTGCCTGTTTGTTTCTCTTGAAATAAATAACCGTGGCACTGGAAATAATCATGTTTTAATTCAATGTGATCACTGATTAATCTTGTACTGACAAAATGCAGATATATTCTTACAAAGAAATGTATTTGCCACGCAATCACATTGGAAGAATAATAATACAATCATTCAGTACATTGGAATACTGACAAAGCCATACTTGGTAATTTACTGTACAACTGGGTTAGGACATTTGTAGGGGCCAGTTTCGAATTGCAGTCTCCCGTAGTTGTTTTTTGAGTGTTTTTGAAAGTGGGTAGTGATTCACATTCCTTTACAGCTTTGGGTAGAGCGTTCCACATTGAATCCCTGATTCCCTGCCCCCTCATCAAGTTTGGTGTGAACGATGGGCTGTGTCTGTGATTGCCATGGAATGCCATTCCATCCATAGAGGCCATTAGTGACAGTGTCATTGTCTTTTAACCATATCTGTTGACAATATAATTTCTTTATATATTGAAGGCTACATCCTGCTACCTTTTTCAGCTTCGCTATTTAAAAAAAAAAAAAAAAAAATCTGTTCTGTGCGCATGCACGTATCCGCGCGCGCGCATGCGGCGTGTTACCAGTTCCCATATTACCACTGCACCCCTGGGATCATCATTCTAAAATGACTGACTTCGCATATAGACTAGGCATTTACAGCTGTCCCAATGTAACGCCCTGAGCTCACTGCTCACGAATGAACACGGACGGACGGACGGGCGGCTGCCTCTTCACTTCCGCTCCCATGTTAACGGACGATAGTAGGCACACTGGCCCCGAGCGGGAGCGCGCCTCCCGGGCGGCTCGCGAGCGGCAAGCTATTTTTTCGCCTCGATCCTATTTGAGGCGGCGCGCCACGCGCATTGTCACAGAAATACAATTAAATATCTGCATTATTACCACAGATATAGATGTTGTTCAACCAGCTGTGTCTGTATCTGCAAATAAACGCCCACACCCCCCCTGTCTGTATGTTTGTTTATACCTATAACTATTACAATGTTGCATAATAATAATAATAATAATAATAATAATAATAATAATAATAATAATAATAATAATAATAATAATAATAATAATAATAATAATAATAATAATAATAATAATAATAATAATAATAATAATAATAATAATAATAATAATAATAATAATAATAATAGCAGGATATAGCAGTCATTAAGTCAATCCACCTTGTCACCTATAATGACAAACGTTTTATTTGTTTCCTGACAGCTAATTATGATTATTATTATTATTATTATGATTGAACAGCAACCAGTAGGCTTATATCAGTGTATATTTTATTAACAGATTGCAGAATGGGTATACAATACAGTACAGCTCTTTCTTTCTCTCTTTCTCTCTCGTTTTCTCTCTATCTTTCAATAGATGTTGTTCAGCCAGCTAATGTGTCTATCTTTCCCAATGCAAATAAACAATATTACTATAGTTAGTACCCCGCCCTGTCTGTCTGTTTGTCTATCTGTCATATCTGGTTGCCTGTCTGTCTGGCTGTCTGTCTGTTTGTTTGTTTGTTTGTTTGTCTATCTGTCTATATCTGGTTGCCTGTCTGTCCCGACAGAGACAGATAGAGAGGGGGGGGAAGAGGGGGGGGAGATAGAGAGAGAGCGAGAGAGAGCGAGAGAGAGAGAGAGGGGGGGGGGGAGAGAGAGGGAGAGAGAGAGAGAGAGAGAGGGGGGAGAGAGAGAGCTCTTGATGCTGCTGGGGCTCCACGCTGCTCTTTCGAGTACAGTCACACACTGATCATCATTCTAAAATGACTGACTTCGCATATAGACTAGGCATTTACAGCTGTCCCAATGTAAATGTGCCTTCCTCGATGCGCTTCAGGGGCGTTTTTAGGGTTAGAAAACTTCAGCCCGGGGTTTTTTTTTTTTTTTTTTTTTTTTTAACACAGAAATACGCAATTTTAGAGTAATTAGAGATGCATACTGAATAACTAGAATCATTAGAGGTTCTCAAAGTGAGGTCCAGGTCCATGAGAGGGATCTGGGCAGTCCCCATAGAAAATTCAAAGTTAACAAGACCAAATCATCAGTTTCTTATTTATTTATTTAACCTTTATTTAGCCAGATAAAACATTGATCTGGTCCAAGAAGCCCCAACAGGAGTACAAATATACATATATACACACATATACACCAATAACAAAATGAAAACACAGTTAAGAATCATACACATAAGCAAATAAACAAACAAACAAACATATGCACAGCCTATGTACAAAAGAAACAGTTCATCTATAGTCTTTACAGTTTTCTTCAATTGCATAAACACTCAAATCAAAAGTATTACACAATTATCAAAACCTTACACTCAGGGCGGTTAGGTGGCCGAGCGGAGATTGCGTTCGTCACCAGCCC
>NC_140168.1:65892344-66054844 GCF_963971535.1 Notolepis coatsorum | reverse complement strand
ACAGTAAAATGTACAGTAATAATAAGTGTAAAATTGTAAAATGTCGATTTGTGAAGTCCAGGAAGATTATACCAGATTGTACTGTCACTCTGTGCTCAGTGATGCGTTATAAAGTCTGATGGCTGTCGGAATGACGGACTTCCTGTGCCGTTCAGTGTTGCATCTTGGGAGTCTTAGTCTAACACATGCGCCTTCTATCAGCCAAGTCCGTGTGTAGTGGGTGGGAGGGGTTGTCCATGATGGCGTGGAGCTTAGCAAGGCTCTCTGACACCACCGCTAGAGATCCAGTTCTAGATGTAAAGATGTTCCCCATTTGGAGTGCTTTTCCATCTCCATTGTGAGATACAGTGTTAGGGAGTATTTAACTAGTTAAATTACTAGTTTAGAGTGTCAATCCTTAAGATCCTATTGGTGATAAGTGGTTTTGCCGTTGCGACAGTGGATCAGGAGGTATAGTGGTCGTCTGGTAATCAGGAGGTTCCCGGGTTTGATTCCAGCTCCTCCCGGCAATGTGTTGAAGTGTCCCGATGAGCAGGTTGGCACCTTGCATGGTTGCCTCCGCCATCGGAGAGTGAATGGGTGAATGTGAGGCATACGTTGTAAAGCGATTTGGATACAAGCATTTTGATTGATTAATTGAAAACTTTATTAACAGATTGCAGAATGGGTACAATACAGTACAGCTCAATACACACAATTGTTAAGGGGATGCAGACCAGAGAAAGACTTTTGTCTTGTTTACATCAGGGTCCCCCATTTTCAATTCATCATAACATATATGACATACATGACATACAGATAGACAGTACTGCTAGCTACATCTATACATTTATGACATACCAGATTCATAATCAGAATTTTGTACCAGAGTACAAAAATAGTCTAAAAAGAGAGTATATACATTTGAGGGGGACGAAACTGTACATTGGAGGAGGTTGGGTAGGTGGGGTGGGGGTGTAAACTGTACATTGGAGGTGGGTGGGGTGGGGGGTTGGGTAGGCGGGGTGGGGGTGGGGAAACTGTACATTGGAGGGGGTTGGGTTTGGACATTTACAGGGGCCAGTTTCGAATTGCAGTCTCCCGTAGGTGCTCTTTGAAAGTGGTTTTGAAAGTGGGTAGTGATTCATATTCCTTTACAGCTGTGGGTAGGGCATTCCACATTGATGTGGCATAATTGCGAAACGTGTTTAGTCCCTTGTTTGAGCCGAATCTGGGTTTAACATGATTTGTGGAGCTCCCTCTGGTGTTGTGGTCGTGGTATTCACTGACCTTTGGGAAGTATTTTGACATGTACATGGGTACCTTAGTCGTATAGTGTATCTTGTAGACCAGGCCCATTGCAACTTGCTGTACTCTGTCGTCTACTCTAAGCCATCCTAGGTAGTCAAAGTGGGCAGGGGTGAGGTCGGTTCTAGGAGTAAGGTCAAGCAGTAGTCTGACCAGTTTGTTTTGTGATGTTTGTAATTTAGTTTTTAGCGCCTTTGAGGTGCTTTGGTGCCATGAGGTGCAAGCATAGTCGTAGTACCTTTGAATGAGTGCCCCTGCCAGAGTCTTCAGGGTATTCTTGTTTACCAGAGAGGATATAGATATACATGCAGTCCATTTACCCCCAAAAATGCAGTCCATTTGTAGTTTTACACTGTATTGATTTGCTGTCCATCTTGAAAATGCATGCCAACTACTGAGTTAATCTTCTATTCATTCCAAACAAACTGCTGTTGCTGCTGGTGATGTAAAATCACTTCCTGCTAGATGATTTACCCAGGAATGTCCTACCAGACACTAGTGTTTAGAACAGCCAAGAACAGCAAAGTTGGGTGGTATATATTTAACTACATTCAAATCCCAGTAGCATGTTCAGTAGTTACATGACTACTTTGGGTCATGTATTTTAGGTAATTAATTAAAAACGTACATATTTCACTAGAAGTTTAGTATTTTCCTGATTCCACCTCAACTAGTGCTCCTGGTATCCTCCTTAAAACAGAAATGACTATCAAACTACCATGATACCTTTTTGTTCCCATACACATTTGTACAATTCATAGTATTTTTATTGCAGACATCTTGGTCACAAACAGATGATTGTCATTAAATGGGAAACGTCTCCAGTGAGCTGTGGCCCTGTGCCATATTGTGGCAGAACTAGTCATGGGAACACTATCCCATTTGCTTTTCATTCAAGCACTCATTCTCAGCCCTCGGATCAAGTGACCACTGGGTGATGTTTAAACTGTTTTCTCCAGAGAAGAAGATAGATCACCAATTTTCTCCTTTCAGTAGAAAGGATGTTGGACAAAAAGACTAAACTAGGCTAGCTGATTTGTATCCACTTCCATTCATTTGTGCTAAGCTAAGCTTGCAGCTAGATAGCTTTCTACTGGACGTGCGGAGAGGAGATTGGTATCTATCTTCTTGTCTGACTCTGGAGAAGACGGTAAGTCATTACAAGGGTCACTGTGTGAGGGAGCAGGGGGTGCTGCAACAAGCTTAATGGAGACACAACCGTGCCACAATTGTGTGCAATAAGCACTTTGAAAGAGACATAACTGTGTGATTCCAGCCTCTTGGCAAAGATCGCTATATATTTAGAAACTCACATTTACACCTTAAGCTGCAGTAGCCTACATTATAATGTTAACTCAACATTAAAATCACATCACATTTAATCATTTTCTCCAAGTGGTAAATGGCTGCATTTATATAGCGCTTTTATCCAAAGCGCTTTACAATTTGTTCCTCACATTTTTACCCATTCACTCACACACCGAGGGCAGAAGCAACCATGCAATTAGGGGTTAAGTGTCTTGCTCAAGGACACCTCGACACGCTGCCCAGTGTGTTTAATCTTGTTTGGTGAATAACCTTTGTCCCATTGTTATCACCATCCTTACTTGAAAAAAAAAAAAGACATGACACGGTACATTGCATTGTGGGTCTATTTGGGGCTGAAGTGAACAGATGTGATCACGTGGTCCAGCCTGCTGAGGGTGAACTTGACCTGCATCATTACTTTTTGTGATGTGAGAAAAACAACATCTGGTTTAGATGGCGATTCCCGAGGGGCTAGAGCCGAGGGCCAAAGGGCCAAAATAGCTTGAACGGGATCCAGCAAAAGAGTACTTGAATTCCTTTTTAACTTCCTGTGTTGTCGTACAATATGTTTGTAGGACATTTTCAATGCAGTGACTGGTGTGCCCTTTAGTACAGTTTGTTCTTAGATGAGATTTTGCTGAAATGTAAAGAACAAAATCATTATATTACCTAAAGATTCAGTACAATGAAAATCTTATTGCATTTCTTTTACCTGAAGGTATGCTGCTGTGACATTACCCAAAATGTTAGAGCTGTTGTGAAAATGATGACTAAAGCCCTTTGATCTGTATCCTCCTCGATATCAACTAAATCTGAAGGCCACACCCACTCAACATGCTGAGAGAGAGTAGGCTGTGCTCAGAGAGGGTGACCTGAAACACTTATATCAAATCAAATGATACTGAAGCTGAACAAATGACACTGAAGACAATAAGCAATGTATGACTGCATTAAAACAGCATTGCATTGAATCTTTAATAATAATAAAAAATAACACTGACCCTTCTTCCTCTTACCCCCCCCCCCCCCCCCCCCCCCCCCAGCCAGGAAAGAGGAGGCCCGCTTCTCATCTCTTAAACAGGAAGGCAATGACCTTGTGAGGAAAGGCGAGTTCCACAAGGCCTTGGAGAAGTACAACGAATGTCTCGCCATAAAACCCAGCGAATGTTCTGTCTTTACCAACAGGTATGTGTGGGAGCACCATATTGAGACTGTTATGGACACATAAGGTGCTACCGTGTGACATTCTCATGTAGCATAGCTGTAGCATCTTTTTTGGGGTGGTCTATTCATAGTTTACGATCACAGACATTCTGCTCGCAAACAACAGGTGATTGCCGCCAAATAGCAGGTGATTTTCATTAAACGACCACTGTGGCCAAGCTCTGGCATTGTGCCATATTGTATGGCAAAACATGTCGTGACAATTGTGGACATTCATAGAGCTGCTGTGATGTCACGTGGGAAGGGTCTCTCTCGCTCTCTCTCTCTTTTTCTCTCTCTCTCTCTCTCTCTCTCTCTCTCTCTCTCTCTCTCTCTCTCTCTCTCTCTCTCTCTCTCTCTCTAAGGGTTTACACGTTTAGTATAAAGTACAATTATGTAATATACTAGACGAGAGGGAGCCTTTTCCACAAATATATATATATTACTGTCCCATCTCTTGGGTCTTTAGAAGGACCAGACAAGGTCTTTGAGAGGAGTTTGATCATATTTACTGAGGATGGCCAGGTAATGTTGATATTTAAACATAAAAACATAATACATGATCATGCGATTTATTTTGTATAGTGTGTATTCAACAATAAATAACGAAATGTTCTAAATAAATAACACTGTAACAATGTGGTCACAGGCAGCCTCCCATAACGTGGATGCCTTCTAGCCACTCTCCTGTCTGTGGCAAAACATTCCACTGCCCCTAGCGTATCGCATTGATCGAACATTGATCGCTCATATTTGTGCCTGAGGGAAACATACAAATTTCGTATCGAAATGAAGAAAATGCTGATCTGCCACATCGCCGGGGTGTTGCTCTCTATAGCTGTGCCAACATTAGTTGATTACTGGTGCGGTGCTTATGGAAGCCCTAAGAGGCCATACATTGATACATTTTATTTACTCCGTTTTCCCGTGATAACGAGTTAATTTAATTTGTTTTCTCGTGATAACAGGATAATTTTCTCGAGATCTCGAGATAACAAAGTCCGTTTTCTCGTGATAACGACTTATTATCTCGTTATCTCAAGATAACGAAGTCTGTTTTCTCGTGATAACGACTTAATTTATCTCGTTATTTCGAGATAACGAAGTCCGTTTTCTCGTGATAACGGATTAATTTATTTCAGGGGGGTACATGACATACAGGTATACACAGTACTGTTACATTTGTGACATACAAGATATGCAAATATACAGTACTGTTAAACAGAGATCCTAACAGAAAATATACATACGAGGGGGAGGAAACTGTACATGGAGGGGGGTGGGAGGGGTTTGGACATACAGGGGCCAGTTTAGAGTTGCAGCCTCCCGTAGCCAGGTGTTCTTTGAGAGCTCACTTTAATTGAGCCACCGGTAAAGCTGAAGCCTTTGCTAACCGTCTTCTTAGTGTGTATATATATATATATTATCTGTAACAGCAAGGCATAAATACAAAATATGTGACGCGGTGATCAATATCCTCCTGCTCCTTAGCCCCTTTCGTGACTGATGCACCGCATCACAGTCACGAAAGGGGCTACCTGCTCCTCTGACATTGCGACACTGAATGATGTTTCCTGCAGTGATCTAATATATACTAGACTATCGTTTCGTTTTCTCGAGATCTCGAGAAAATTATCCCGTTATCACGAGAAAACTAATTAAATTAACTCGTTATCACGGGAAAACGGAGTAAATAAAATGTATGAATGTACGGCCTCTTAGGGCTTCCGTAGGTGCTGACAGTAATGGCTAGAAGGCTTCTCCATTACTGCCTCTGTCACAGATGCTCTCTGTGCGCTCCACTGTGGACTCACAAGATGTCATAGCAGTTTTAGGAATGTCTGCCATTGCTGTGAATTTCATGGGTTCATGTTTTAAGACACATTTTCAGATACACTAGAAGCATATGGTAGTGATTAATAGGCAAAGAATAACCACACTTTTCAGTAATGGTAAATTATGATTTAGTTTTTGTATCAAAGCAAGAATGACTTGGGACCAACATGCTCTCCTCTCCTCTCCTCTCCTCTCCTCTCCTCTCCTCCTCTCCTCTCCTCTCCTCTCCTCTCCTCTCCTCTCCTCTCCTCTCCTCTCCTCTCCTCTCCTCTCCTCTCCTCTCCTCTGCTCTCCTCTCCTCTCCTCTCCTCTCCTCTCTTCTCCTCTCCTCTCCTCTCCTCTCCTCTCCTCTCCTCTCCTCTCCTCTCCTCTCCTCTCCTCTCCTCTCCTCTCCTCTCCTCTGCTCTCCTCTCCTCTCCTCTCCTCTCCTCTCCTCTCCTCTCCTCTCCTCTCCTCTCCTCTCCTCTCCTCTGCTCTCCTCTGCTCTCCTCTCATCTCCTCTCATCTCCTCTCATCTGCTCTCCTCTCTGCTCTCCTCTCCTCTGCTCTGCTCTCCTCTGCTCTCCTCTCTTCTCCTTTCCTCTCCTCTGTTCTCCTCTGTTCTCCTCTCCTCTGCTCTCCTCTCCTCTCCTCTGCTCTCCTCTGCTCTCCTCTCCTCTGCTCTCCTCTCCTCTGCTCTCCTCTGCTCTCCTCTGCTCTCCTCTGCTCTCCTCTCCTCTGCTCTCCTCTCTTCTCCTCTCCTCTACTCTGCTCTCTGCTCTCCTCTACTCTGCTCTCCTCCTCTCCTCTGCTCTCCTCTACTCTGCTCTCCTCCTCTCCTCTCCTCTCCTCTCCTCTCCTCTCCTCTCCTCTGCTGTCCTCTGCTCTGCTCTCCTCCTCTCCTCTGCTCTCCTCTCCTCTGCTCTCCTCCTCTCCTCTCCTCTCCTCTCCTCTCCTCTCCTTTGCTCTGCTCTGCTCTCCTATGCTCTCCTCTCCTCATCTCCTCTCCTCTCCTCTCCTCTCCTCTCCTCTCCTCTCCTCTCCTCTCATCTCCTCTCCTCTCTCCTAGAGCCATTTGCTATCTGAAACTGAATCTCTGTGAGGAGGCCAAACGGGACTGTGACTCCGCCCTGGAGATGGAGCCAACCAATAAGAAGGCTTTCTACAGACGGGCCCTGGCTCACAAAGGCTTACAGGTGCAAACACCTCTTCCATCACACTGGATGCACAGTAGTACCTGCGTTGCATTCTGGGAGTTAATCCAGATTGGAAACTATTCACCAAGTCTATAGTCTAATAAAATACACAAAGATTTGTTATTGGTGCAGACCCTTGTGAAAAAGTATCATGGTAGTTTGATGGTAATTTCCATGGTAAAAACTATTGTATACATAATTTACAATGATACTGCCATGGTAACAGTGATGTATCACCATGGTATAATCACATGATGCAATGATGTCACCTCACAGCGCTTTGTGCCAGATCTCTACATTTCAATTTCTCAGATTATTCCAGATTGCTAAAGTACAGAATCTAAGCTTTCAAATGATGTGTCATATGTTGAAATCTGAGAATGTTTTGAACACGATGTGCTCAATTATAACTTCTAAAACTGGCTGTGTTCTAGAATACCTAAGAGGTGAAAAGGCGTCTCAAAGGAAGGCCACTTTTCACACTTCAGACAGTTTCAACTGGGCGTCAACAAAACCCCCTCCAGCAACGCCCCTCACCTGAATAACATTAACATAATTAAGTGCTGCCATCAGAGTTCTCTCTCCTCAGGACCCCTGTCTCTCCAGGACCCCCTATCTGGACTGTATAGGACTGTGAAGCTATGTACCCCCCCCCCCATGCTGCTTTGACACCAGAATTATTGTTAAATCTATGTCACAACGAGAAAAAGCAACAAAGTCCTCACTCAGTGGCATGGGCCATTCTCTGATGCATAAATAATAAAATAATGTATGATTGAAGTGATGGATGTCAGTGTCACAGTTACACATACACACAGTCCTCATATCCCTCCTAGTTACACACACACAGTGCTCATATCCCTCCTAGTTACACGTACACACAGTGCTCATAGCCCTCCTAGTTACACACACACACACACACACACACACACACACAGTGCTCATATCCCTCCTAGTTACACACACACACACACACACAGTTCTCATATCCCTCCTAGCCACCACAACCTAATGTTATGTAGCTCTGCAAGCTGCTTACACACACACTTACCTGATATGCTAAGAGTTAAAAAAGAAGAAGAGAGTATTTGATGAAGAAACTGTACATTGTATGAGGTGGGGTGGGGGGTAGTTACACATACACACATCAAGCTGCAAGCAGAATGATTGTTAAATCTATGTCACAACGAGAAAAAGCAACAAAGTCCTCACTCAGTGGCATGGGCCATTCTCTGATGCATAAATAATAAAATAATGTATGATTGAAGTGATGGATGTCAGTGTCACAGTTACACATACACACAGTCCTCATATCCCTCCTAGTTACACACACACACGGTCCTCATGTCCCTCCTAGTTACACGTACACACAGTGCTCATAGCCCTCCTAGTTACACGTACACACAGTGCTCATATCCCTTCTAGTTACACATACACACGGTCCTCATGTCCCTACTAGTTACACACACACAGTGCTCATAGCCCTCCTAGTTACACGTACACACAGTGCTCATATCCCTTCTAGTTACACATACACACGGTCCTCATGTCCCTCCTAGTTACACATGCGCGCAGTCCTCATGTCCCTCCTAGTTGCACATACGCACGGTCCTCATGTCATGAGGTGATGAGCATCTTAAACTATCTGGACTCAGTGGTTAAGAGGTGATGCAGCATCTTAAACTAGCTGGACTCAGTGGTTAAGAGGTGATGCAGCATCTTAAACTAGCTGGACTCAGTGGCTAAGAGGTGATGCAGCATCTTAAACTAGCTGGACTCAGTGGTTAAGAGGTGATGCAGCATCTTAAACTAGCTGCACTCAGAGAGAGGTGATGCAGCATCTTAAACTAGCTGGACTCAGTGGTTAAGAGGTGATGCAGCATCTTAAACTAGCTGGACTCAGTGGTTAAGAGGTGATGATGCAGCATCTTAAACTAGCTGGACTCAGTGGTTAAGAGGTGATGATGCAGCATCTTAAACTAGCTGGACTCAGTGGTTAAGAGGTGATGCAGCATCTTAAACTAGCTGGACCCAGTGGTTAAGAGGTGATGCAGCATCTTAAACTAGCTGGACTCAGTGGTTAAGAGGTGATGCAGCATCTTAAACTAGCTGGACTCAGTGGTTAAGAGGTGATGCAGCATGTTAAACTAGCTGGACTCAGTGGCTAAGCGGTGATGCAGCATCTTAAACTACACACACACACAGTGCTCATATCCCTCCTAGTTACACACACACACAGTGCTCATATCCCTCCTAGTTACACACACACACAGTGCTCATATCCCTCCTAGTTACACACACACACACACACAGTTCTCATATCCCTCCTAGCCACCACAACCTAAGAGATACAGATACAGTGCTGAGATTATAAACTTGTTGTTATTACACACACACACACACATGGACCCTGCATCCATACACTTTCGTCTTGTTTACAGCTCTCCACCTTGCTATCTGAAACAATAGCTATCAATATAACGTTAGCAACTTTAACTTACATGGCTGTGTGGCTAGCTAGCTAGCTAACGCTAACGTTAATGTAGCTAACGTTAATGTAACGTTAATGGGCTCGTCGTAATAACACAATAAACGTGACATGGTTGGACTTGTGGTCGGCAGAAAAACTTGGTGTAGTTTTATCAAAGATGCGGAATTGTAAAGAGTTGGCTGCTACTGTAAACAAACATTATTAAACTTACCCATGCAGACGCATCTCGACCGATCTCATAGTTAATTCCGTTGAATAGCGCGGTGTTTTCACCGGTGAGCCGAGACTGAATCAACTGGTTTAACAAAGTTCATGTACTCGTTCATTAGATCCGATGCATTCATCTCTTTCTGATCCAGTGCAGCTGCTGCAACGTAATGATAATCCCATTGAAAGTGTAAACAGACAGCCAGTGCGTCGCTCTAACACTCCCCCAATGTAAATCTCTGCGGGTTTGATTCACATGCAAATACAGTAATTACGCCCCCGTTTCATTGAAATAAAGTCCGTGAACAACCAATTTTTAAACAAAGGAATGATACTATTTTAGATATTCTAACTGTTCGTTTTTATAGTAAACAAGTACTTATACATTCAATTTATAATAATATGAAGAAGAAAAAAAAAAACACAAAAAAAAAAAACTCTAGAACGTCTAGACGAGAAGGGGGCGGGCCGAGTTGTGGTCACAAGCACTGTGACTTGACACAAATGATAAATGGCCCATTCACTCACACATTCACATACAGACGGCGGAGGCAATCATGCAAGGTGCCAACCTGCTCATTTGGAGCACATAGGGGTTAAGTCCCTTGCTCAAGGACACATCGTCACGCTACCCGGGAGGAGCGGGAATCAAACCAGGAATTGAACCGGGAACCTTCTGATTACCAGGCGACCGCTCTACCTCCTGAGCCACTGTCGCCCCGTCCTACCATAAAGAACCAAAGATCTAATCGTGACCTCATAATTGAAATTCGTATTTAATCTGAATTTGATTTGTGTATCGTAACACCCCTGCTGGTGAACATAATGTTATGTCTCAGTGCATCAGTTTATTGTATTTCATATTAATCTGTGTGTGTGTGTATATCTCTGTGTGTGTGTATCTCTGTGTGTGTGTGTGTGTGTGTATCTGTGTGTGTATCTGTGTGTGTGTGTGTATCTGTGTGTGTGTGTGTGTGTATATATCTGTGTGTGTGTGTGTGTGTGTGTGTGTGTGTGTGTGTGTGTGTGTGTGTTCCCCCAGGACTACCTGTCAGCCAGCAGTGACCTGCAGGAGGTGCTGCAGCTCGACCCCAACGTGCAGGAGGCGGAGCAGGAGCTAGAGACGGTGATGGGTCTACTGAGACAGAGCCTGGTGGACGGCACCGCACACACACACTACTAGGTATCACACACACACACACACACACACACACACACACACACACACACACACACACACACACACACACACACACACACACACACACACACACACACACACACACACACACACACACACACAAGACCCAAAAATCGAATCTTTTTTTTATGAGAAGACTGAAACATATGTATATAATGAAACACACAATACAGTTTTTTTTTATTGCTTAAGCATGATTTTGAAAACGGGGCCCGGTGTTTCAAAACACACAATTAGCACAACCACACACACAATTATCAGAACACCTCAGATCCTTTGCTAAATTAAACACTTGTCAAAACCATACACTAATTTATAAAAACTACATTTTGTTACCACACGTTTCATATGACTTAATTCTGTTTGAACCAGTTACACACACTGCTGTGCTTAACCTAAAACACATTTAGCAATTCTACTTCTCAGTGATTAGAGTACTGTAAGTGAAGTACGCAGAGAATGTGCAAATATACAATAAATTCACCAAACACTACACAAGACCAATGCTGTAGACTGATGAAAATATAATTTATTTATCTACATATACCCAAATCAATGATGCAGACTGCTGGAAAAAAAACATTTTCTCTCCATATACCCAAATCAATGATGCAGACTGATGAAAATATAAATGTTCTCTCCATATAACCAAATCAGTCAACATTTCAACATGGAGAATCACAACAAAACATGTCCCAGTTTTCATGCTACTATGTGCATAACACTGTAAGCTCAGCAAATATCAGACAAACATAAAATACTGTATCCAGTACAGGTTAAAATTACAGTAAAACAAAAACTATTTTGAAAAAATTTAAATAGAGTACAGAAAATACTAGACATTATCTCTTTGCCTAGCTGGATCTGGCAAGAGAATCTTTTGTTGTGATTCTCCATGTTGACATGTTGACTGATTTGGGAAAATGGGAGAAAATGTATATTTTCATCAGTCTGCATCATTGGTTGTCTTGTGTAGTGTTTGGTGAATGTATTGTATATTTTCACGTTCTCTGTGTACAGTACTTCACTCTCCTTCCATTTTGGTTGAAGACAGGTGAACTCACCTGCTGCATTTTTATAGTGCTTAAACCTGATTGGTGTATCTACAATTAAGCAATGGTGTGTTTGTGCATCTGATGGCTGTGTTTAACCAATTGGCTCATATGTGTGGTAATTTGACATTCTGTGTCTAATGTAATGCAAGTGTGTTTAGTATTTTGCAAATCACTGTGTATTGTTTTGCAAAAAGTGTGAGGCTGACATTGTGCTTATAGGAGTGCAAATCTGGGCCTATGTTTTGCTCCTTGAGTGTAAGGTTTTGATAATTGTGTAATACGTTTGATTTGAGTGTTTATGCAATTTAAGAAAACTGTAAAGACTAGAGATGAACTGTTTATTTCCTTTGTACATAGGCTGTGCATATGTTTGTTTATTTGCTTATGTGTATGATTCTTAACTGTTTTTATTTTGTTATTGGTGTATATATGTGTATGTATGTACAGTATATGTATATATATTATATATATATGTATATATATGTGTATATATGTATATTTGTACTCCTGTTGGGGCCTCTTGGACCAGATCAATGTTTTATCTGGCTAAATAAAGGTTAAATAAATAAATAAGAAACTGATGATTTGGTCCTGTTAACTTTGAATTTTCTATGGGGACTGCAGTGCCCAGATCCCTCTCATGGACCTGGACCTCACTTTGAGAACCTCTAATGATTCTAGTTCTTCAGTATTCATCTCTAATTACTCTAAAATTGCATATTTCTGTGTTTAAAAAAAAATATATATACAAAAAAAGGGGGGGCCTCCACCACCCCCCGGGCTGAAGCCCCCAATGTTTTCTAACCCTAAAAACGCCCCTGGTTAGAATAAATATAGAATATAGTTTCAGTTTAGTCTAAAGTCAAGTTTTTATGTTTTCTTCACACCTAGTTTTCGTTTTCGTGTTAGATTTAGTCAACTATAATAACCTTGAGACACACTCAGGCTTCTAATCCCTCTGTCCTCTGTCCAGGTGTGACGGGCCGCTGGCTGAGAGAGTTGGACAGCGGAGGAGTTGAACCCGTGTATAAGGCCTGTCGCAGCAGCAGTCACAGAGGAGGGCTGTCGCAGCCAGTGAACTGAACCCCAGCCTGGGTGTCTTGTCTTGGGGACAATACGAGAGTCGGTGGACTCTCCCTGGACCGACTCATCGTGGGATCGGCTTTTTAAACCACGGCATCCATAAAACACCTCGCCCCGGGTCCAGCGTACGCATGGCTTTGACGAGCGACAGCCCCTGATGCTTAAGAGAGTTCATCCCGTAACTGGAAGGTTGCAGGTTCAACCCCCCCCCCCCCCCTCCCATTGAAATACACAGTGAAAGTTATGCGTCTGTCCGAGGGATATGTTAAGAATTACATGTCCAGATACACAGTGTAATATAGCGATTGAGAGCTATGAAATCCCCCCAAAAATATACAAAAGACTACAAGGAGACTACAAGGAGACTACAGAACTAGACCCAGATCCAGGCCCCATCAGCAGTGTATGCAAACCATTCCCATTCATCAGAAAGGTACTACAGATGAAGGCCAGCTCTGTTAACCCTCTGAGACCCACATAGACATATTTGGGGGGGGTACAAGGTCTACAGTAGATGCCACATAGAAGTGTTATACACCATCCGAAAACTGGTACCCTGAAGATTATTATAGATTTCAGATGCAATCTAGCACCGTTGATTTTTTTCTAGCCATAAATATGTAACAAATATTGTGTTTTGATTTGCGCCTATTCAACATACTGAAGGGTTAGAGTGTATACAGGCATGGCACAGATACAAATACATAGAGAATGCCTGTATCATAGTGTTTGTAGCCACAACACCCGTCCCTTAAAGGGCTGACATAAAACATTATAAAATATAATAAAATAAAAAGGTAATACAATCGGTTAGTGTACAAAGTAGACATGCCCTCACTAACATTAGATACACAGATACATACACCATTACATACACCTGGGATAACACTCTGGTGTGCACCAACATCTCTATGTAAAGATACCCGTGCACACCCCACTGCAATCCCAGTATTAAGGCACACAGGAATACCATCTATAGACCTAATATATCAACATACCCACAGCCCTACTCAGACCCAGACATTCACCCAAGTTCAGTTATGTGTAATAGGTTACTGCAGTAAATTCAGTTATGTGTAATATATTACTGCAGCAAGTTCAGTTATATCTCATACTGGCAATCGCGTCTCGCTCTGCGTACTGAGATATCATAATCTCCAGCACCTACTGTGCCCGTGGAAACTAAACACATGCACCCACCTGCACGTG
Organism: Notolepis coatsorum; assembly: GCF_963971535.1. Taxonomy (NCBI): domain Eukaryota; kingdom Metazoa; phylum Chordata; class Actinopteri; order Aulopiformes; family Paralepididae; genus Notolepis; species Notolepis coatsorum. The sequence goes on along the minus strand of NC_140168.1, from coordinate 66,040,789 downwards.
ACCACGCCACTCCCGTGCGTGCCTCTACAATAGGCAGGAAGTGGTCATGCTTACACCCTTCCTCATTCTTTTCTATCCGCGGAAGCAGCTCATATGCACTTCAACCAGGTGGAACTTGGTTATGAAGCGTAGGGAGAAATTACGCAATGTTGGGCTTTCGCCAGAAGTACGCCAGCCCCCGGAACCTTCTCGGCACGTCCAGACAGAATGGCGGTCCTATCCTGTGTTTTCCTCGTCGCTTGACAGCGGACCGATGGGCTACGCTCGGCGCTTGGCACTTGAGCCACGCCGTGCTCAGGTAGGACCTACGCCGACAGGCGTTGGTACTGGCATATTAGATGCTGCTCGTTGTCTCGTGAGACGGCCGAGCGATGTGTTGGCTGGGTGTTTGGATAAACGTGGTCATCATGACTCATTGTTGAATGTTCCAAGTATCCTAGCGCGTGCAGCTGATGCTAATGCTACAATGTTTGGGGCGCCGTTCCCATGTACCCCGCCGGGGCTGTCTTCACTCTTCCCTCCTCTTAACCATTTCATTGCTGACGGTCAATCGGTGTCTAATGTTGGGGGTTTAGCTGAGGCTTATTTACCCTTTACATGGGTGGATGGGCTGACGACAGGGCTCAGGACAGGTGTGCATTTGTGAATCTATGAATTGAAAATGGGGGACCCTGATGTAGACAGGACACACGTTTTCTCTGGTCTGCATCCCCTTAACAATTGTGTGTATTGGGCTAGGCCATTCTGCAATATGTTAATAAAGTTGTCGTTCATTCATTCATTTATCCCTTACACGGGTGCACAGGTGTGCCGCAGTGGAGGTTATTGCATGACTACTAGTGGAGCAGTGCTTCACTAGCAGCCGCCACTGGTGTTCCATGCTTAGTGAAGCAGGTGGCATCGGTCCTTTGCCCTGACATGGTGGAACGGTATCCCGCCCGGCCGACGCCAAGAGGCGAGTCGGCCCGGCAGGTGGCTGAGTGGGCTGATGAAGCTTATACCACCGCAGTACAGAATTTAGCAGCAACTAACAACATTGCTCAATTGGCTGCTTTTCTGTAAAAAAAATTGTCGGGTGGTGGGGCCTTAGGGCCAGCCGACGTCAACCATCGTGCGAGGTTTTGAGGTTATTCAGCTTTTGACCCAGCCGCAAGCTATAACCGCAGGGAGGGCTAGGATGCTGTCAACGGTTGTTCACAGGCATCTTTGGTTGGAGCAATCTCCCCTTGAGGAGGGGAGGGGTCTCCTCCTCAGGGCTCCCCTCTCCGCGGGTGGACCTTGGTCTGTCCACGGAGGCGCAGGCGGTATTTGACCTGGGCTCCACAACGGCCCACACCACGCAGCCAGAGGTGAGAGCATGGCCTCGCCAGCAGCTGCGGCGAGACCCCCGGCCAGCGGCCATGTGTCCCCCGCCTGAGATGACCTGGACACAAAGAGAACAGGTGGTCACAAGGCAGACAGCCTCGGCGGCTGAGGGATCAGCTATATTAGATGGGCACGCCCTGAAAAAACGTTGCCATCTAGCTGTGTCTAGCACGCTCCGGTTACTCCCCCCCGCTACACTACGGGACTCAAGGCTCTGATTTGTCCCCTTTGGCTGCGGGCCGCGTTCTTCCAGTGAAGCGCAAGCGGCCCCACATATCGCTTCTCATGGAGACAGGGGCTGACACCCAGTTGCTAGCTAGGCCTGGGTCTGTCTATGAGAATGCTGTGCTGTCAGGAGGCTCCCACACCACACGTCCTGCGTCTGTGTTTGGTGAGCCTGGTGTTGTATCTGTCGACGGAGCAGGGTTCCCTGTATCTAAATAATGTTGTCAGAGGGGGAATCCTAGGCCCAGGAGGTCGCAGCGTGGGTTCCCCCAGCCCCGCCCTCGCCAGGCCGGGTATTATGTTAGTGCCTCCCCCTGGACTTCCGATCCCGCGGTGGTCAGTCAGGCATGCGTAATTTGGGTGGTAGTAATATCACTACACGGCTACGGTGTGTAGGGACTCACCCTATCGGGCAGTGTGGGGACCACACACCTTGCATGCCCAGCTGCAGAGCAGGCTGTCCTCAGCAAGCTAAGCCGGGAAGATGCTCAGCGGGGGAGCCTATGTCACCAGGGGTGATGGCCGCTCCCCCCATATCAGACCGCCCCTTCTGTCGGGGTTCCCCCCTTGGGTGCGATTGCCTCGTTGGTACAGTCAGGGTGCGTTATCCTGGCTCCGCGAGACACCCTGCTCGCGCGGTTGGCGAGACCAGGGTTGACAACGCACAGCGGGAGGGACCGGGCCACCTATCTACGATTCCTAGCGGACCAGCGGCAGTTGGCGGCGGGGGCGCTTTGGAATTTTTACCACGTATGGCTACAGTAGTGCCATATGTCGGTGTGGATGGAGAGAACGCTGAGGGCGGCGCTTGTGTTACAGTTTGCACACCCCCGCCCTTCGTTTTTTGGGTTTGGTACAGACTATTGTCAGAGTCCGCGGCAGTGACAGCCATGGCCGAGGAGATTCGTTCTCTGGCGGCGAAGCAGGCCATCGTCGTGGTCCCATGGGACGACGCGATGAGCGGCGTTTACTCCCGATATTCTCTGGTCGTTAGGTTTTACCTCATGGACATGACTGGGGGTTCTGTCTCCCAGGCAGTCCTGAGGTCCGGGACCTCTCCTGCATCCCGCCATCAGGTGGGCTAGCAGGAGTGTGTGGGTGTGGACCGCGGAGTGCTGTGTCACACGTGGTCCCGCTTGCTCTGTGCGTTCTTGGGGGCCTGGTTTCCCTTTTCGCACATTGGTTGTAGTTGACTGCCTCCCCCCCTTCGTTAGGACAGGCGGGTGGACGGGACTCCCCTCCTCCCTGGCAGGGGCTTACAGGCCCTCAGGGGGTGCATTTGACGTGGCCACGTGTCCAGTATGAGATATAACGTAAGGTTATCCTATAACCCTAGTTATATGAATACTGGCTGAGCGTCTCGCTCTTCAGCGCCCTGAGGTCCCTTGGATGTTTTCCGTGTATGGAATTCGAACATGGAAGGGTGTAAGCGTGACCACTTCCTGCCTATTGTAGAGGCACACACGGGAGTGGCGTGGTCACATGCAGGTGCATGTGTTTAGTTTCCACGGGCACAGTAGGTGCTGGAGATTATGATATCTCAGTAGGCAGAGCGAGACGCTCAGCCAGTATTCATATAACTAGGGTTATAGGATAACCTTACGTTATGTGTAATAGTTTACTGCAGCAAGTTCAGTTATGTGTAATAGATTACTGCAGTGAATTCAGTTATGTGCAATAGATTACTGCAGCAAGTACTGCAGCTTTGGGTTTTGGTTCTTGCCGGTGGGATGCACGGTCTCAGAGGGTTTAAGGTGTAATTCTGCCAAGATTAACGTGTAGTTTGATCTTTCTTTTATCTGTTTTATGAGTTATGAGCTCTCAAGGTCAAGGAAAATTTGATCATCAAATTGTATTCTCAGAGGTTATTGAAAGAAAAGATGTTATGGCCAGTCATTCCACCAAACCTTTGTTAAACATCCGCTGTGGGATTGTTGGGGGGAGGGGGGCTAATGTACATATTCAAGTATTGGCAACATGATGGCTTGACGTGATATTGACAGCTCACGGCTCTTAAAACCTGTTTTCAATAGGAAAATGTCTACTTTTGTAGAGCAGCACTAAGTTAATTTAGGTGGAATTGCCCTTTGAAAATAACAAATGTCCAGGTTACCTATTTGCAGTATCGAGTGACAGAGTGCGAGAGGGAAAGGGAGAGTGATGTGTGCCTTATTGAGATTCAAATTACAGTCATGATGAAATAAGTCAACATTACCCCCAATGCTTGCTTTGTGGTTGAACAAGAGCTTTAAAGAAAGAAAAAAAAGTACATTATTTGTTTACATTTGTATTGTTTGCAAACGTAGAAGCAAAATGGACTTGAACAATGGAAGTTTGAGTTACAGTGGGGTCTAAAGGTTCTGAAGGGATCATCTCTCAGAAAGACCTACCCTTAGGTATGGCTATGTTTGTAACCGTTACATTTTCCAGATTTGGGCTTTTTAAAAGCTTCTGTTTTAGTACAATTGACTTATTCGATCAAAGCAACCAGCTTCTCCTAATCAATGCACCTGCTTATACAAACCACCATGCATAGCGTAAGTAGTTGACTTGGGGGGGGGGGGAACACATATTTTTGCATATTTCCTAAATGGCGTTGCAGCCAATGTTTCAAGATCTATGTGCTGAGAGACGGGGCTGGGTGGGTTAAATCCTTTTCAATTCAGGACACTTTACATTCATATATATATGAATGTAAACAACATTTTGGCATGAGCAGGTTGACCTAACCAATCTGAATCATAAATTGAGAATGAATATTCCATCATTAGAAAATGTATTGGGATATTATTGGTTCAAGTTTTGAATTAAATTTAAATTGAATTAATCCCAATTTTGCTGAGAAGCATGTGAGAATCCTTCAGAATATATTATTGATACAATTGAATTGGGGTTTACGATGGCAGAAATCAAGATGATGTACAGTTGTACAGTACGGTGTCTGCTCCCGTTTGGCTCTCCTGCTAAATTTCAGATAAATGTCCTGAATCCGTTTTTTTTTTTTCAATGACTTGAACCCTGATCACCTTGGTGGTACAAGACAACTCTGCAGTTGGAGTCATGTTACAGATGCTATATTGTGTACAGTACGATTCTGGTCTCAGGTTCAATCTTGAATGTAACCAAGATGATTGTATGTGTATAATGTGTACAGTATTTATTTAGGTTTAACAGTTGCAGATACAATACTTTGAAGAAGAAAAAACCTGAACAAAATGATGACACACTCGATGTGGGGCGTGTTCTTTTGAAAATGTTGCTTCGTTGAATGGGAGATTTAGCATGTTTTGAATGTAGATCATTTGAATGCAAGTGTAAATAATAAACTGCATTGTGATTGCTTTGATTTGAGCATTGTTTTCTAGCACAGGGTTGCCCGTCAAGTAATTTAATCGTTCAGTTTGGTCTTAATTCACCAAGACTTTGTTAGTCGATTTTTATACTTTTCCCCCCATGCTGAATGAGTTATTTTCTGAAGAATGATAAGCACATAACTGGTAAGTGTAAGCTCTTTCTCTATGATCGAATGTGGAAAACAAGATTAAATGAACTGATTGATTATTAGTCGACAAATCCTGTGACTATTAGGATATTATGAATTTCTTAAAAGCCCTGTAATGTGCGACACGTGGTGTAGTGGTTAGTTAACACTGTAGCCTCACAGCTAGAAGGTCCTATAGGTTTGATTCCCGCTTGGGGACCAGGTTGCCAGGTACCCAGGTGCCATCCGTCGGGCAAGAACTGTGGGTTTTCAGCCTCTCTCTCTGGAGCTTAACGGAGTTTCGATTCCTGGCTAGAGGAGCTTGTTGCGGCTCATGCGCATGCGCGCGCTCGGCCAATCAGAGGGGTCTGCAGAAATGGGCTCAACCAATCAGAGGGGTCTGCAGAAATGGAGCTACGGAAAGTAGAGACGTGGTATCTCCTGGGCCTTTCTGTGTCTCCCCTCACTCGCAAGATAAACCCAATGGAAAAACATGCAGAACAGACGAAGACGGACAGCCCATGTCTGCTCCCGGCTGTCCTTGGGGGGCATGATGACAGGGTGGGTCAAGTGCAGAGACGTTTCATCGGCGACCCAATGCATGTGTGTTAATCTGCATGACAAATAAAGACCTCTAGTCTGAACTCTGAAGAGATATTTTGCATTTTTGCTAGCATTATTTTTACTGTTGTGCGGTTGCCCTATTATTGGATTGAATGCAGGGGTGTAAAGTACTTGAGTAATTGTACTTTGTTACAATACTTAAGTACTGTTTCGGAGGATTTGTACTTTTACTCAATTATATTTCAGAGAAAAAATACTTTTTACTCCTTACATTTAAAATGCAGACCTACAAAGTACAAATCTCACAGGTCCAACCATTTTAATTAGTATATTTGTTTATCTGGCCTAACGTTAACACATTCCCTGCCATAACTTATATCCATCAATATAGCCAGTCTGCCACCACTGTAAGCCTATGGAGATGTTCACCTTCTTTGCAGGGCTATAACTTTTTAAATTGTATTGCTAAATTGACATTACTATGGCCCATTCAACATCGATTATCTATCGTTCAGGATGTAGGAACGTTATACTTTTTTCATTCAAACATTCATACAAAAATACCTTCTAGAATATAAGTATGTTTTTATCGTTTTCTGCAGTAATTCCTAGAACGTGAGTTATAGGCCTAAACGCATATATAGATTATCGATTGCCGTTTATTCCCGATACACGCTATATTAAAAAATGCAACTATATGATCCTATATGTTATGCGTCATGCGCGGAGGAAAGGGGGGGGGGGTCGTTTATAATTCCGTGATCGTCAGTAAATGCTTTATGTAGTATGGGTGATATATTGATCAGATCGGTTTGCAGTGAAATTAATAAACAATTGGGCTGAAAATAACGTTAGCGTCCTCTTACCGTGCGTCAAAGAGACTGGCGGTGAAATATCCCAAGTATATGTAGCACCCTGAATATGTACCTATTATTCAGAAGTGCTGACTTGCCTTTTATCTCCCCTTTGTGCACAAAGACATGTTAACTAGTTTCCATTGATATTCCCTCGAACAATGACGCAGGCTTCCCCTTCTCCTACCGGCTGGAATATGGATTATAAACAGTAACACTGGATCATGGGGGACCCTGATGGAAACAAGACAAACGTCTTTCTCAGGTCTGCATCCCCTTAACAATTGTATGTATTGAGCCGTACTGTATTGTACCCATTCTGCAATCTGTTAAATAAAGTTTTCATTCATTCATTCATTCATCATATTCTTCCACCCAGTGCTTCCCTGTGGGGCTAGGTGGCAGGCGGAGCGTGGAGAGAAGCAAGCAACGAGGAAGAGGGAATCACCTGGAGGTGAGGGGAACAGGAAGTTCTCTTCGGTGTGGGATGTAGCCGTGAACGGTCGCAGCTACAACGGGAGGTGCTTTGGAATAGCCCCGTTAAAGAAGTGAGCCAGAGAGCCCCGCCGGAGCGAGCGACGGGTGACGAGACATACTTGCTAGTGACTGGTTATTCTAGAAGTATCCGTGATAGTGTGTGAGTAAGAGAAACCGAACCCAAGGACTAACGTCCATAGATAAACGTGTTATAGTAGCAGTGTGTGCGGTATATTTAGCATGCTGCTAACGGCTATATTGACTCCAGTATACACCGGGCGCGAGGCGCTGAAGAGACCGGTGGTGTAGCCAGCCACGTTGCGTTAACAGTATAACCGAGTAGCAGGAGGGCTGTCTGGGACCCGCAAGAGTAGCTTCAGTTAAGGTAGGGCCAGAGTATTGTCGCGCGTCGACCCAGCGCCGCCGTCAACAACCAGTCTTCGCCGGCGTTCGACACCTGCTCTGCACCAGCTGTCTACAGCCCAACACGGTTCGTCCCGACCAGCAGAGGTCGCCATCACCCCGCACGCGCGCTCAGCCCACTACTGCTCCCTCTGCCCCAGCCCCGCTTGCTAACGCCCGTGACGAGAGCGTTCGACGCCATCTTGCTACTCGGACGGTGGTGGCGCGGCGAGGCCGTCATCTTGGTTGAGTACAATAGGGCTTCGGTGCCCAGGATCTTATTGCACAGTACACAGTGTGATGCGGCCTACGGGTGAAGCTAACGTTGCTAACTACAGTTCATAGGGGTACCCCATAAACATTACATGCCGGCATTAGTATAGGACTTTTGTTGAGGTAAAGTGGGCCCACCTTTTTGATTTCCTTTGAGTGTGATAACGTGTTGGTTCTTTAATAATAATTTCCCATCTAATTAACCCTTTCCCTGTGGGGAGGTTACAGACCTGTGATCTCATAAGTAAAGCCTTAGAGAGGTATTATCCATGGTACTAACCCAGACATGGGTGATGAGTCAAGCACATTGAAGTATATTATCCCTGGTACTAACCCAGAGGTGGGTGAAATATAAGTGTCTATCAGGTATTGAGTTACAAATTGAGTAATAGTAGGACTTCATTCTATTTGACCCATTCCTATTAAATCTTTGTAACTGAACAGTACAATTAACATAAAGAATTAGATGGGGTTCTGTGTGCGTGTCCCTTCCTGAGCCTATAAACAACTCTTTTGGTGTGGGTAACGTTAATACAATTAACCCCTTCCTATCCAACTCTCCCCTTTTCATTATAAGGTTTCTAGTGGTCATCAAGGGAGGGTACTGCTTGCGGGAGGAACGAATCTATCTATGCATGTCAGTCACTAGGTGTGGGAGGGTTAACGGAGGTATTCAGGGAAGTGAGAGCGAGTTGGGGAGTACTGCTGACCGCTCCGGAGAGGAGAGGAAGACCAGAGTACCAAACCAGGTTGGTAAATCCCGGGCCCCATTCACTCCCACTACCGGGCCCCAGTTTGACGCTCCAGGCCCAAAGACGAGGGTGCAGTCAGCCGGAGCTCTGCTGTGTCCAGCTACCTTGTGACTGCCAACAACCGTTCCCACAAAGCAGGGATAATCCACCCTGCTACATATAGGACATTGATCGCCTAGGTCCATTTCCGGGTTGTATGTCGCAATAAACGCTGAAATCATATCGATTATTAAGTTTATAAACCGATCCATATGTACATTGTGTCTGTCAAGAGTCATGCAACAATGTCTGACGGCCGGATGAATTTAATCGACGCACACCTCCCACTTCCTGTTGTTCGAGTGTAACTCGCCCGACCATCCACCAGGCGGCGGTATTGAGCCATCGTTGTATTGAGCCGTAGGGTCCAGCTGCAGAGCCGGAGGTGTATATATGAATTAAAAATTAAATATTGATCTCAATATCGCTGTACAGCGCGGTCAAAGCATGGCGGGCAATAACGTGTTACAGCGTGAATGGCGGTGGATGTGTTAACGTTATTAATCTTGCGGCCGCACTTTTATTTAAAAACAGCCAATCAAATCCCCATCAATGGAAAATTAACCCACCCATACCCATGCTGATTGGTCCTTCTGCAAGACTAGAATGCGGGTAACCTTGTTCCCAGTTGTATCTCCGTGAGATAAAAGAATGCAGGGATCTTTGATTAAACACCTGCTATCAGAAGAATAGACAGTCAGAGTGACAAGCTACAGAAGATGGTCACAAACGATAGTATCAGGCTGCGGTTACACTATTGGTCAGAATTTTTGGTCAGAATTTATTGAAAGGATAGCCCCTTGAGATGCAGCATCTCATTTTAGAGGGGGTCCTATGCACAAACGTAAAACATTACATACAGTACAAGTACACAATACACACATGTACAGATAGTTACTGTAGCTTGCTCACCCTCTCCCACCCACACCCCCATTCACCAACTCATTTTAAACAAAGAAGTCAAGTATACAGTACAATGACCTATCTCAAATTCAGAAATAGACGTATGTACAAGCAGTGTTAAAAGCATGCACAGGTAGTTTCAAGATGTGAATACAGTGAAGTCTTGAAGCGGCCAAGAGAGGTAACAGATCTGAGAGAAAGAGGAAGGTTGTTCCAGTCAGATGGAGCTTTGTAATGGAATGACCTTCGTCCAGCTACAGAAAATATTCTTCTGGGAACAGTAAAATAGGGATGTTGTGAATGTCTAAGCGGGTATGGTGATGTATATGGTTCCAGAGACTGTTTCAAGTAAGAAGGACAGTTAAAGTGAACACATTTAAAAAGGAATAGGTACCAGTGAAGTTGCCTTCTTGCCTTAGGCTGCAGCCAATAAAAGCGAACTATACAGAGAGCAGTGGTGTGTTCTGTATGGACACCTCAGCACAAATCTACATAGGGAGTTATATAATACATTGAGAGGTTTGAGATTAGTGTCTGTGGTGTTCATATATACAATATCAGCATAATCTACAATGGGAAGTAGTACTTGGGAGATTATTCTTTTCCTCACTTCAAATGAGAAACAATTGATTGAGGGATAAAGTGAGCACAAGCTTCCATATGTTTTTTTAATGGTAAGTTCAATGTGAAGTTTGAATGAGAGTTCTGGATCGATCGTGATACAGAGGTATTTAAATGAATCTACTTTTTCAAGATGGGAGCCGTCTTCAAAATTGATCTGTAGGTCAATGGAACTTGCACCACTACGTGAGTGGCCAAGCAGCATGCTACAAGACTTCCTCTTATTCAGTAATAGTTTGTTGTTTTTAAGCCATTTTTGGACCAGATTGAAGTCTGACTGTAAAAAATGTTGAATTTGATTAATGTTTTTATCAGAGACATAAATAACGGTATCATCAGCATAGAGCTGGACTTGACAGTGGGAACAAATATCTGGCAGATCATTAATAAATATAGAAAAGAGAAGTGGCCCCAATATGGAACCCTGAGGAACACCTTTCTCAACAGTTAGAAACTCTGACTGAGAGCCTTGAAGTACAACACACTGGCGCCTGTTGTGAAGATGGGCACTAAACCATAGTAGGGCATTTCGGTTTAAACCAATAGAGTACAGTTTGTCAAGGAGGAGGTAGTGATCAACCATATCGAACGCTTTGGAAAGATCAATGAATATTGCACCAGTAAGATGGCCTTTGTCAAAGGACAGAAGCACATCACTGGTGAATTTTAATGTAGCTGTGGTTGTAGAGTAATGAGGTCTGAATCCTGATTGGAAGGGGGATAAAATGTTGCCATGGTTAATGTATTTTGATAATTGTTTAAAAGTTTTTCAAAGATTTTCGCAATAGTGCATATAATGGAAATAGGTCTATAATTATTTAAATCTGATGGATCTCCAGCTTTAAAAATGGGGGTAACTCTTGCACATTTCCATATCGATGGGAATGAGGAGGTAGACAAAGATAAGTTGAACAAGTCTGCAAGGCGATACATTAATATGTGAGCAGCAAGTTTGATAAATTTGGCTTCAAGACTATCAGGACCAGCACCACAACTCTCTTTCAGTTCACATATTGCATAGTAAACATCAGTAGGCAGAATTTTCTTAAAATAAAACGAACCATTATGAGCACTTAAGTTAGGGGAACCAGCTGTAACATAGGAGTCTGTGCATTGGGAACTACAGATAGAGGAGAAGTGTTTATTGAATGCTTGGGATATGAGTAGAGGATTAGAAATAATGTCATTATTGATTTGTATCTGCTTTAGTTTTTTTGTCCGTTTTATTGAGAAAAGTGTTCAGTTTGTTCCAAAACTGTTTTGGATTATGAAAATCATGTCTAAAACTATTTTTGTAGTAATTGGATTTTGCATTCCTTGTTTGAGTTTTTGATGAATTCCTCAGATATCTATAATGTTCCCAATCCACAGGGTCTTTAGTTGTTCGGTATTTCACCCAGGCTTTGTCCCTTTCTTTAAATAGATGGATAAGATGTGAGCTGATCCACGGTAAATGTCTACCTTTCACTCTAATTGTTTTGATGGGTGCATGAACATCAATTACTTTAGTATTGGCCAGTTTTCGTTTAGTTTTCAGGGTCAGTTTCGCTTTTCAGAACGCAACGTAATGGCAGGCAAGTTAGACATGGTTTTTGCCTCCTGAGCACAGTGATGTATATACATGTAGTACAATGCCAAAGCAGTAGGTGGCGATGTAGTTCAAACATGAAGGGAATTTTCAACCAATCAGAAAAGTTGAATGTGCCAATACACTTCCTGCTAAAAATCAACAATCCACCATCTTTAAAGGGGCTATGTACTGCTATTCCTAGCACTATTTGGGCAACTTTACACAATTCCTGTTAGTCTATTGAAGACATCTGTAAGGTTTTTCTTTAAAAAATGCATTGTTTTATATTTCTAATCAAGTACTCAAAACCATCATTTTTCAGCTCCAAGATTTCAGGCTGTTATGGCCTGGCTCCGCCCATAAGCACTTTGAGTGACAGTCAGTCCACACAGTCTGCGACTGGTAGGCAGAGAGAGATAGAGAGAGAGAGAGAGAGAGGGGGGGGGGGTGCGAGAGAGAGAGAGAGAAAAAAAAGACAGGCCGTCTCTTCCTTTCGTTTTTTCTCTCCCTGCGTGGGAGATTGAAACCCGACACCTCTGCATACTCTGGAGGGAGAGAGAGAGAGGGAGACAGAGAGAGGGAGGGAGCACTTGGGGGGGACCTGCCGCGCCACACGAGAGAGGGGAGGAAGGGAGGCCCCCCCCCCTCGTTTTCGAGAGGGTCCCACCTCCCGTGTGGCGCGGCAGGTTCCCCCCAAGTGCTCCCTCCCTCTCTCTGTCTCCCTCTCTATCTCTCTCTCTCCCTCCAGAGTATGCAGAGGTGTCGGGTTTCAATCTGCCTCGCAGTATGAGGAAGTGGGCGGGCATTAGCTCCAACCAGAGCCAATCGCATCACTGTGCGCTACCCAGCGTCCGAATGACGTGACTCAGACGTTCAAATCAAAATGGCCTGATTTACTGGAGGAGGAAAGGGGCTGAGCTGAATCAGAGCAATCCGCCAATATGGTATTTAGACACTAAAACACATTGATACAAACTCCTATTACTATAATACAATGCTAGAGACTGAAAAATGACATTTATAGTACATGTCACCTTTATATGCCTCGCGTGAGCCATTTAGCCAACGTAGCATTTATCTTTCAGCAAAGAAAGTGCAATAAACAAAACGGATACATTCACTGTGTGTTCTGCCTCTCATTTGTTGATGAAACAAAACTAACAACACAATTGACCACGAAGAGCGGAGTCTAAGTCTCACAAAAAGATTGTTGCCGATTTTGTTAGCTTACACGCTAACGTGATATGCCAGTACAACAGTATAGCATTGTGGCTAGCAGCGAAGTTTGTTAGCTTACGTGCTAACGTGATTCGTATATGCCATTATAACAGTATAGCATTGTGGCTAGCAGCTTGGTAACGTTAATGCTAGCAGAATGAATGGATGTAAACTTTATTGAACAGATGCAGAATGGGTACAATACGGCTCAATACAAACAATTGTTAAGGGAATGCAGACAGTTGTAGCTTGGACTGGGCTCCTTATAACAATAACTTGACAACACATGGTAGCCGCAGCTACTTGGGACAGCTCTGCTGTAAACACTGGAAATAACCGTGCGGGTCTCTACTGCGCATGGGCGTTGAGCAACAACGGCTCTGTATGCGGCTCATGTAGATTACATGGCACCATTGTCGGCGAGTTTTGGAGAGTATCCAAAACGGAAACACCTTTTCAGCGTGGTCAGTAGGATAACGCGGTTTCCTGCCAAAACTGCGTTTCTTTTTTACTTCGACAGCAAACGTAATCATTCAGCAACAAAAACGTTGCTGTATTCCCCAGTGTAAAGTGATGAAGAGGACGAAACGGTCGGCGTGGACGGACAAGACGAGCACCCATGGCCCTGGCCTATCCATGAAATGTTCTCTTTGGCCGCAGTCAACACCGATTCTTATAGAATGAAGTGTCTCCTTTGCCTCCCCCGATCCCATGAAATGTCTGCCTTCAAAGCTGTAGTTTGGCCAACTTTACAACTGATGCTGTGATGTGAATGCCGTCCACGGTCCATGTTAGTTTACCTTGACATGTTTTTTCAAATTCGATGGAGAAGTGGATTAAGTCATTTTAATGGAAAAAGTGTCCTTTAATTTCAGCATTGTCTATCGCAGAACGGAACACATACCACTGGCATTGTGGGCCGAGTATGCTCGGTTTCATTCCAGCCTTGGCTAAACACAAGCCGATTATTTCATTATAACCTGGTGCAAATGTGTAGTTAAAATGAAAACTTGGCCCACGAGGGAATGCGTTTGAGACCCCTGGTCTATCCCTTGCAATAAAAAAAAGTTTACTTTTAAATGTACTTAGGTACTAAAAGTAAAAGTAGAACATTGACTTTTACTCAAGTGTTTTTAGCCAGATACTCTGACTTTTACTTGAGTACAATTTTGAGACGGTACCCATACTTGTCTGGGTACTTTTTACACCCCTGATTGAATGGAAGCTGAAGAGCTGCAGCCAACAGAACTGAATGATTCAATTAAGATAAAAGAAAATTGGGAAGATTTGTTGGGAAGTAGGTAACTGATTTGAGATTACAGACGTCCATGTTACACAAATTACAAGCAAATTACACAACGTCCCAGCAGGCAATCAAACATGGATTACAGTTTGAAACTATCCCTTCCGACCTTGTTCATATTTCAAGTAAAAAAACAGGCAGAATGATTCAGAATTTTATTGTAAATTTTTTTGTAGATATGAATTTACACACATTGTAAAACAAAAGAAAAGAAATACAATTACCATACGCTCCTTTTAAAATAAAATAAAAAAATACAATTATCATAAGCTCCTCTTGCAAGTTAGACCTGGCGCTATAGTCTTCAGGGAATAATATAAAAAAAGAAAGAAAATAAACAGGCATCTCAACAATGTGTTGGGAGGGATGGGGGGTTGATTTGCTGCCTAAGCAGCACAGAAGAAGAACTTAGGTTGGACCTTTTCAGAACAAATACTCAACTCTTCACCCAGCCTGGTTCCAGGACCCTGTATAAAAATCATATGCATGTGGAATTATGTCAACACTAGGGGCATTGTAGATGGGGGAACTCACAGGTTGAACAGCAGAAATGGATCAACCTCCTTCCCACCACTCAGGCTTTGGCTACATTAGGGAAGTATTTTCAGAACAGTCATTCTATATATATAAAACAAAAACATATATATAGGTCAGTAAGGTCACAAAGGATTCTATGAAAACTCCACCGATGACTTATAGGGTTTAACCTGCATTGCCATGAATCTCTATGGACAAGGGAAGACATTTTGTAACCTTAACTGGACACTCGTATACTTATTTCCATTAACTGAATCATAAATTGCGTCGATCTCGCATAGAATCTCTAAAGCACAAGAGGCTGAGTGCAGTCTTTGGTAAAGTAGGCCAAACCATGCGGCTGTGGTCCGTCGGCGTTAGCCTCTTCAGCCAGTACTGCTAGCGGTCGGCATCAGACCATTGCACTAGAAATTACTGCTCTCTTATGACTTTCATGTTTTTCTTTTAAAGACACAAGAGGATGAGAAAAATAAAGAATCTTAAACAGCATGCCCCCCCCCCCCACCCCAAAAAGGCACAGCGAGTCCCAACAAATAGGTATATAAAAAATAAAATGTGAATCACAACCATTATGTAGACTTTCAAACAGTATAAGACTTGAGGGGGAGAGTCGATGCCTTTACTTCATCACTTTGCGTTCAACATGGGCCACCAATCAAAACATCAAGTTGACTTAAGCAACTTTACACAGCTTCTTAGGGCTGGGCAATATGGCCAAATGTCATCACAATATTTCTTTCATTGTTTTGATGGTATGTTTTTGACTTTAGGGTAAAAAATTATGATAATCTTTGTTATGTCTGTTCCCTGTGACACAATCGTCACGGTGCCACACTATTCTAAGTCTCTCCTCATTCAATTTCCATCAGTGCCTGTATTACATCCAATTTTGATCAGATTACATTTGAAAAGTTATACAAAAAAAATAAACGCATTGTACAGATTCATACAAACGCACACCTTTACATATGTGATGGTTTACCTCAAAAGCCAGTATACCTCCCAATGCGCTAAACACATGGTTGACTCAGGTTGACTCTCCCTCCTTAATGTCTATACCAAACCAACCCCTAGCCAATACATAAAGAAAATCTGAGGCCATAGTGGGGGGAAAAAAAGAGAAAAAAAGAAAGCTTTTCACATCTGGCTTCAAAGAGACCTCTAGAAGAAGAGAGATGCTCTTTGCAGTATAAACAAGGTGGGATCTGAGAGTGAATCTAGCTTTTAGTTCCGCACCTCTGGAGGAACGGAACAGAGACACAGAGCCAGAGTCCAGAAAGACACATTTTTGTATAAACAAGAGCGACTACCGATTGGTTTAGCTTATACCCAATAACTGAAGCCCGTCCATTTGCCTTACATGTATAATAAAATATATGGAGGTGGGGCTAGGGTTTGATTTCCTAACAAGGTGTTCGCTGCACTGCTGGTCAGAATAAAAACACAGGGCTTCAACACGTAAAACAAGACTTTCCCAAAATGGAAAATAAAATACAGCAAAAATACAGAACCAAAAGAAGAAGAATCACATCTTCACCAAAAGAAATAATCTGTTTTTTCTTTTTTGATGACGAATCGACAATTTTGCTACAGACTGGTCCCTCTTAGGTTTTTTCTTTAAAAAAAGAAAACGGGTTAAACAGAAAGCTCAACAATTCTTTCACTGTGGTGTGTATATATATATACGGCGCCATTACAGGAATTATAGTTTATCGGTGGCACAGCGGTGGACCACAGCGATAACATTGCCACCCTTGAATCTCATATAAACCACTCATAAAACACTACCTCCTTGTAGACCCGAGAAACTGAATAGTTGTGGTAGCAGCTCAGTCTTCGCTGACTTGATCTTCCCAATCCCATCAGATCTGCTAACACGACCTCCAAGCCTAGAGGAGGGTCTGCGCGGTTGATATGAGATTCTGAAGATCACTCAGTTGTGTTAATTAAACAAGCCTCATCTTTACAGGCTCATTTTGATGGCTTTCAGAGGATAATCTCTATTGTAGATCATCGTAATAGCTAGCTGGATAGGCTAACATAGCCATCTGCAAAACCGCACCACACTGATAACCCCATGTTACACCTGTCCCAGTACATTGAACTCTACCTTCTATAGGCCTTGCTGCTCCAGCTAGCATTTCTACCAATAGGCAGAGAGCTCTGGTCTTCACATGACTGCTGGCACCGCCACAGAGGAGAACCAGCCAATCAGCTTTGACCTTACTGGGCTTCATCTCAACTTGTTCACCAATCTCTCTTAACTTTGTCCTCAATCCCCTTCTGTCACTATATAGACTTTTAACATTCCCATAGTATTCTCGTCTCCATAGCAGACACAAAACAAAAAAGAAATTTAGCTTTTATCCCTCCCCCTACCACTAGTCCTCAAAAGGCATGCTGTGTCCCACTCAAGATCTGTACGAGTGGTTAGCGGCTAGCGCTAGCGTTGCGGTTAGATGTGCTAGCTAACATATGTCAGCATAAAGCGCTAAGGCTAACTGTGCTAGCAATGCTAACAGAACTACCACCACCAGGGCCGGACAAAGTGTAGTTCCATTAGATATCAGTCTGTATACAGCTCTTACTGGGGCTTCCAGGCTGTATAGTGGTGTTGTTGTTGGTCTCTTTCAGGT
Organism: Notolepis coatsorum; assembly: GCF_963971535.1. Classification (NCBI taxonomy): domain Eukaryota; kingdom Metazoa; phylum Chordata; class Actinopteri; order Aulopiformes; family Paralepididae; genus Notolepis; species Notolepis coatsorum. The sequence continues at coordinate 66,023,569 of NC_140168.1, read as the reverse complement.
CCTCGTCCTGCTCCGGGTCCACTGAAACTGAGTCCGGTTCCGTGTCTCCGACCAACCCCGTGTTCTCCTCCGCGATGTAGAAGAAGGTTCCCCCGCTGCCCCCGTCCGGCGAGGCGGGAGGGGACGACGACAGCGAGAGGTGGGCAAAGGAAGCGCCGGCGCCGGTCAGAGACGGGCACAGCTCCAGGCGGTCGTGCTCCACCTCGGGCATGGGGGCGACGTCGCTGAGGGCGGGGGGGCAAGGGTGGGAGTCCACCGGAGCGAAGCAGGGGAGCCGGGGGGCCCTGGAGGTCTCTGGGTCCGAGAACTCGGCCGAGAAGTGGCTGCAGTGCGAGTCGGCCACCGAGGGCAGGCTGCCGCTGAGCGACGGAGAGTCCAGCTCCGAGGAGTTGGTGCTGCGCTGCTCCAGGAGCCGGGCGTCCATGTCCTCCCGCGTCTCTTTGATTTTCGTCCCTCCTTTTCCGCCGCCACCACTGCCCCTTTTCCGGAGCTTTCCTTTGCTCTTCTTCCCCCCTGAGGAAGAGGAGGACGAGGACGTAGACGGTTCCTTGGCCCAGGGAGCCGTGGAGCAGCAGCGGGCGTCGTGGTGGTGCGGGCAGCAGCAGGCGGAGGGGCACGGACATGTGCCGCCGGTGGCGCCTCGGACGGCTGCCGCGCCGCAGCCGGGATCATCCAGGCTGCTGCTGGCGCTGTGGTGACGCAGCTTGCTCTCCGGCTTGGCCTCCAGGTCAGCCTCCAGGTCAGCCTGCACCTCCAGACTGCCGTCTCTGGAAGACACCAAGCAACTTCATTTACATGTCATCTGGGTTTAATACGGGACTCGGCCTCCTCTGGATGATGTGTCAACACAGTCGTTAAGGTCAGGGAGGCTCAGTGAAAGTGGTTGAGAGAAGCTGGAGTGATTTGTTCAACTAGTGATGTCTGACAGATACAGTAGTGATGTCTGACAGATACAGTAGTGATGTCTGACAGATACAGTAGTGATGTCTGATAGATACAGTAGTGCTGTCTGACAGATACAGTAGTGATGTCTGACAGATACAGTAGTGATGTCTGACAGATACAGTAGTGATGTCTGACAGATAACAGTAGTGATGTCTGATAGATAACAGTAGTGATGTCTGATAGATACAGTAGTGATGTCTGACAGATACAGTAGTGAATGTGATGTCTGATAGATACAGTAGTGATGTCTGACAGATACAGTAGTGATGTCTGATAGATACAGTAGTGATGTCTGACAGATACAGTAGTGAATGTGATGTCTGATAGATACAGTAGTGAATGTGATGTCTGATAGATACAGTAGTGATGTCTGACAGATACAGTAGTGATGTCTGACAGATACAGTAGTGATGTCTGATATATACAGTAGTGATGTCTGACAGATACAGTAGTGAATGTGATGTCTGACAGATACAGTAGTGATGTCTGATAGATACAGTAGTGATGTCTGACAGATACAGTAGTGATGTCTGACAGATACAGTAGTGATGTCTGACAGATACAGTAGTGAATGTGATGTCTGACAGATACAGTAGTGATGTCTGACAGATACAGTAGTGATGTCTGACAGATAACAGTAGTGATGTCTGACAGATAACAGCAGTGATGTCTGACAGATACAGTAGTGATGTCTGACAGATAACAGTAGTGATGTCTGACAGATACAGTAGTGATGTCTGACAGATACAGTAGTGATGTCTGACAGATACAGTAGTGATGTCTGACAGATACAGTAGTGATGTCTGACAGATACAGTAGTGATGTCTGACAGATAACAGTAGTGATGTCTGACAGATAACAGTAGTGATGTCTGACAGATACAGTAGTGATGTCTGACAGATACAGTAGTGATGTCTGACAGATACAGTAGTGAATGTGATGTCTGATAGATACAGTAGTGATGTCTGACAGATACAGTAGTGATGTCTGACAGATACAGTAGTGATGTCTGACAGATACAGTAGTGATGTCTGACAGATACAGTAGTGAATGTGATGTCTGACAGATACAGTAGTGATGTCTGACAGATACAGTAGTGAATGTGATGTCTGACAGATACAGTAGTGATGTCTGACAGATACAGTAGTGAATGTGATGTCTGATAGATACAGTAGTGATGTCTGACAGATAACAGTAGTGATGTCTGACCTCTCCAGCGGCATGTAGGCGTTGAGGATGGACCCAGCCATGGCTTTAGTGCTGGCGTTGTCGCTGATGGTCCCCAGGCTGACAGTGGCAGACTCTCCGCTCAGACTGCAACGCTCCTTCTGGACGTCCGCTTGGACCTCCAGCCTAAAACACAGGGGACTTTTAGTGACCCATATAATCCTCCTAGTGAAAATCACTCAAACTACCAAACACATTGACATGTATCAAGGGGTCTGGTCCTCGTGGTGTGTACTCTTGTTCCATTTAACTCTTTCACTACCAAATGGTTAACCCTTTCACTGCGACAATACAGAAGGTTAACCCTTTCACTGCCACACGACAAACGGTTCAAATAAATCAAAACACGTATTCTATTTTTCCACCAATACCACTTTCCCATAGTAATTACTAAACTTTCAGTATCTGCCGTTGCCAGGTACAGTTCTGATACATTGCTTTTACAGTACAAAGATTATTAGGAGTGTTTGAAATGAGTGTTCGATTCAGACCTTCGAAATCACAAGCAGGTTTGTGATTCTACCAAAATAAATTATTTCCATCCCTGGCTACTTGTGTGCGTCCAGTAACCCCCCCCCCCCCAAAGAACACACAGCATAGTTAACAAGCGTATCAGTCGCCTACATTTTCCAGAAATGGCCACTTCCGGAATCGGATATGAACAAACTGAACTGGAAGATCCTCCTGCTCCCCTCCAGTCGCTAGTGTGGCAACATGTTGCTTCCCATGAGGTATGTAACCAATGACAGCCACAAATGCATCATCAATTATCCTCCATTTTGTATTGATCGTGTCCAGTGCAAAGGAAGCCTTTCCAAAACAAAAACAACTCCTCATTGGGAAATGAGGCTCTTCACCCTCTCCTCTCTCATCAAAACAGTTTTCCTTGGCAAGTCCAGATTAAGAGAGGACGATGACAGACAGTGTGAGAAAGTTCTCCTGGGCAAAGGCACAAGCAATAAAAACAAACTCTTTATTTCTAGTAATGATCGATCTCCTTTCAATAAAGTCCAGCATGCTGACGCCAAGCTGCCAAGACTGCCTTTCATGACCCTGCCCCAGTAGGCAGATCTGTTGCCATGGCTACGATGATCATCAGATTCCCTTGCTGCTGCCATGTCGAAGCAAATCCTTGTATTCATCTATCCCGTCGTGTATTGGGGTTGTATTTTTAAACAGAGATTCAGATTTTCTTTTAAGATCTGTAACGTAGCAACAACAGCTATGAGGTAGAGCTGTCCCTGACTAAATACATTCTTAGTTGACTAGTAATTATAAATGTTCAGTGACTAATCGAAGAGTCCTTTTAATCTACAGGTCTGTACTAGTGGTAGGGGGAGGGATAAAAGGACAGATTATTGGGGATGTAACAATCTCAATACGAAAAATGTAAAAAGATTTACATCCATGTATCAAAATTGTAAACTGTATCAATCATTCTCCTTCTCTGGTTCTCTTCCCCAGGTCTAGGTCTCTCATTTCAAAACTAAGCGCCTACTTGCTTATATATATTTATATAGTACGTATCATATATAATTAAAGCTCTGTAGTATGAATACATTTGAACACAAAGAGAAAATCTCAATTCTAATCGAATCAGAGTATTGTTACACCAATGATCTACTAGGGGTTATCCAGATTTATGTATCGACACTGGTTCGATACGATACGAACTAAACTACATCTGTAATGCGCCCAATCAGCAGATTTAAATGATGCAGGAGAATATTTAACTTACGGTAATGTTACCAGTAGCCTACGGTAATAGCCATTTCCGAGACAAACTGACAAGAATATGAACCTGGTTTGGGGTAAAGGGTGTAGGGGTAGGGAATAGGATACAAACCCGATTCAGGGTAAGGGGTGTGGGTGCAGGAGGAAATGGTTCAAATGTGAGCTCCAGGTATTGACAATGCCCACAACAACCCAACGTAGTGAGAGCCAGCATATCACCAGGGTTATCAAGTGGGAACTGATAACACTGATATTTTGCAAAGTTAGGCCCACGACAACTCGGGAAGGCTCAACAGTTGGGTCCAGCTAGCATCCTTCTTCCATGATATCTACACGCAGAAGCTCCCTATGCTATCCTATGTCACTAAGAAAACGGTTTCTGATACCAATATCACACATGAAACAGCAACAACAGAGAAGAAAAGTTTACTTTGGCCCCCAGCTGACATTATTTCTCCTCAACCAAAGTCTCTAGATGAACCGAACCGTGGTGGTCGAACACATTTTTTTGTTTTTACACACAAACCGGTCCATCGCCGTTATCTACGTATGACGGGGGGGCGGACAAACGATTGAGAAAAGCAGACTCTGGGTGGGCCAGCGTGGTCCAGGGGTACCTGTTGTAGCAGCTGCCCGCCAGGCTGCCGGTGATGCTGGCTCCAGCCAGGGCCGTGGTGCTGGCGTAGTGACTCAGGCTGTCCGGCTGCGCGGAGCCCAGGCCGCAGCGCTCCATGTGGCTGCCGCTGGCACTCATCAGGCTGCCCGTCATGCCGCCCACGCTGCCCCCGTCGCCCAGGCTGGCGTTGTTGAGGCGCGTCTCCGCCACCGAGGTGGTGTCTAGGGCCGGAGGAGGGCAGAGGTGGGAGAATTAGTTCAAGCCATGTATTCTCTTATGGTGGGGGAAGAGGGGGTGTTTTCCAACACATCGCCAATTGACCATCTGCAACAATTAGGGATGCACTGATATTAACTTTTTGGCTGACACAGACAACTGATAAACATTTATTTTACGATGATAACCGATATGATCTGTATAAATGCAACAAATTACTATGATGATCTAATTTTGTACACACTCTTTTTGTAGTGAAACAATCCTGTGCTGCGTCATTGTCACAAGTAACATTACACAAACAAACTCTGCATGGCTAAAAAGGAAAAACGCCCACAACGACAGCTAGACAAGAGAAATAATCATCAGTTGTTCACATCGGCCCAGTTTTGCTCATCAGATCGATGCAATCAATAAAATAATCACCAACCGATATGTTTGCCGATATATATATATCTCCCAGCATCATCGGGAGCAGTTGGGGTTTAAGTGTCTTGCTCAAGGACACTTCAACACACTGCCAGGAGGAGCTGGAATCGAACTGGGAACCTTTCGATTACCAGACGACCGCCCATATTTTGAAGTGGCCTGGTTGAAAGGTTTGCTTATATTTACCGTCGTCTGCTGTCGAGCACCGAAGCGCTCCTATTCAAAACCTGTATGCAGTGCGTTGGACTTCACTTTTGGGTCTCGGATACTATGTCAATAGTTATTTTGCAATTGGGTCAATTCAGAACAAGGGACGGAAAGAAGGGTTGAGTGACAGAAGAGTAAGAGGGGACATAGAATGAGCAAAAGAAAGAAAGAGCGAAAGAGAGAGAGAGAAAGAGAAATAGAGAGAGAGAGAGAGAGAGTATAAAAGAGATATTGCTCCTTGCGTATAGCCTGCTGGTTGCAAGGCATCAGGGGGAAACAAAAGTTGCACAGCCTTCCAGAGGCACACAGCAGACTGACATAGTGCAGACGTACAAGTATCTGACATGGTGTCTCACACGCCTCAAAGTGTGGAGGGAAGCTGCGAGACATTTAATCCCACACTCCTTCTGGGCAAGGAAGAAGGGCGAGGTGGGTCTCCGTCTGGCACTGACTGGTGTCTGCCAAAACACAAACATGCCGGCAGCAAGAGTCTGTTCAGACCAGGAAAGTCCCTCCACACCGTCTGCCATCTAACACTTGTCTGCATCTTAACAGCCTGGGCAGTGGGCACTCAGTGGATTGTGAATCACGTGCATGCAAACACACATGCCAAGGCACTGCAGTGCCAACTTGTGACAAGCGTACCAAAACTCAAACTGTGTTGTTGTTAGTTGTTTTGTAAACAAAAGTGACATTCATCATAACTAAAAAAAAATATTTTTCAATTAGAATACTATTGTGTCTTGTGTAACAAGGATTTGAAAGGATTTATATTTCCATGAAAGACGAACAACAATATTCCTACGTCTTTTTGCTAATCAGATTTGATAAAATGTCCATGACTATTCAAAGTTTCCATGACTATTCCATGCCGTTTCCGTGACTATTTCATGATGTTTCCGTGACTATTCCATGCTGTTTCATGTTTCGGTGACCATTCCATGCTGTTTCAGTTACTATTTCATGTTTCAGTGACTATTCCATGCTGTTTCCGTGACCATTTCATGTTTCAGTGACTATTCCATGATGTTTCCGTGACCATTTCATGTTTCCATAACTATTGCATGATGTTTCCGTGACCGTTTCCATGGTTAACCCGAGAGAGACTCCGTTTCCATGGTTAACCCGAGAGACTCACCAGTGTTTTCATGGTTAACCCGAGAGAGACTCTGTTTCCATGGTTAACCCGAGAGACTCACCAGTGTTTCCATGGTTAACCCGAGAGAGACTCTGTTTCCATGGTTAACCCGAGAAAGACTCACCAGTGTTTCCATGGTTAACCCGAGAGAGACTCTGTTTCCATGGTTAACCCGAGAGAGACTCACCAGTGTTTCCATGGTTACCCCGAGAGAGACTGTTTCCATGGTTAACCCGAGAGAGACTCACCAGTGTTTCCATGGTTACCCCGAGAGAGACTGTTTCCATGGTTAACCCGAGAGAGACTCACCAGTGTTTCCATGGTTACCCCGAGAGAGACTGTTTCCATGGTTAACCCGAGAGAGACTCACCAGTGTTTCCATGGTTACCCCGAGAGACTCTGTTTCCATGGTTAACCCGAGAGAGACTGTTTCCATGGTTAACCCGAGAGAGACTCCGTTTCCATGGTTACCCCGAGAGAGACTCACCAGTGGCTGCCGCTCCGCTGGCTGCGTTCACGTCGTTCTCGTCGTCGAACTCGATGCGGACCCCTTTGCCGTTGCCAGCAGAGACCCCGCAGCCCCCGCTGCGACACAGAGAGATGGGCACGACCCCGTAGACGTACGCCAGCATGATGGGCACCCCGATACCTTCAGGACGTAAACACAGACAGAGGACACGGTGAACACAGTGAGTCTACAGCAGGGGCAGCAGCTGACACACTGCTACCGTCAGCTCCATGTGGAGATATATATATATCTACAAACTATATTATTAAGTTAATCAAAAAAAGATTCCTTGCAGCAGTGTTTAAAAAGTCATTCCTTGCAGCAGTGTTTAAAAAGTCAAAGATTTAATTTTTTTTATGAAATAAGACCATGACAATTGTATTACAGGATAAAGATAAAATATATATATGTCATATCACAATGTAATTTGCACTAGAAAATGATACCGTCACATACCGTTATACTGTCAAAACTAAGGTAAATATTGTGATATATCATATCACCCAATAGCAGGTTAAGAAAGTCCCAAATACTGTAGATTCCATCTACAGATCAAACTCTTAAGGACGGCATGTGAATCGACCCCACATTGAGATGAAGAAAATGTTGAGTGCGTGGGGAAGACCTATGAAAAGAAGGACTACTCCCTCTTAGTCGATTAATCAGTTGGTTTGGTCTTAGTCACTTAATCGTTTAGTTTGGTCTTAGTCATTTAATTGGTTGGTTTGGTCTTAGTCACTTAATCGTTTAGTTTGGTCTTAGTCATTTAATCGGTTGGTTTGGTCTTATTCACTTAAAGGGGAGATGTCTTGCTATTCCTTTCACTATTTGGGCAACTTTACACAATTCCTGTGAGTCTATGGAACACATCTGTAAAAAAGAAAATTCCAAAAAAATTATTTCTCTCTCTCTCAACCCGTTTGAGGAAGTAATTCCCCTCGCTCCGTTGTTGAGCGAATTGTTGATTGTGGGCGGTGACTACAACCAGTGCCTTACACGTCAGCAGAACAGTCAAATCAGAATGGCTTAGTTGAGTGAGGGACGATCTTGTGAACTCGAGACTAGACTGATGAGCCAAAATGAGAATGAGAGACGGACCCCATTGATACAAACCCCCATCGCTAGAAAACAATAATAAACACTGGAAAAGGCAATTTATAAGACAATTATTTTGGTCTTAGTCATTTAATCGGTTGGTTTGGTCTTAGTAATTTAATCGGTTGGTTTGGTCTTAGTCACTTAATCGGTTGGTTTGGTCTTAGTCATTTAATCGGTTGGTTTGGTCTTAGTCATTTAATGGGTTGGTTTGGTCTTAACACTTTGACTGTCACTCACGGCTTTTCTCGGATTTACAATAGTTACGTTGAAAGCCACTCACGAGAATTCTCGGATTTTTTCTTTTTTAGCGATCTGAAATCATATTGCATCACGTGAGCCTACCCTAGCCTACCCAAAGCGCCCCCTATCGTCTCCCAGATGACATATGGGATTTTGGAATGGACTCAATGAAAATGGATGGGGGGAAAAAAATATTCCAGTGCACATTTTTCCCAGTCCACTGATGCAGCCGGGGTTACCAGAGTTCATTCTGGAGACTCTGAGCCGCGGCAAGCATGAGTTCTACTGTATACACGTTAGATCTATACACTTATCAATTTTTTAGAATGGTGATCAGGAATTGGAATATACCAGTTGGATACCATCTGATGTAAGGTAAGGAATCTATGTTATCAGTGTTAGGATAATCAGACTCGTTTTGATGAAGATATAAGCTTTTTTCTGATATGTGCTCCAGCGGTGTCACTGTAAAATCCATGAGAAAAAAAAAAAAAAAAAAAAAATAATTACCTCGTGTTTATTTGCAGCAAGAAACAAAGTGCAATAAAAGTGCAATAAACAAAAAAGGACACATTCGAAAAAAAAAATCCATGGGCTATTATCAGCGCGCGCCTCGAATGTGCGTGCGTGTACGTATAATATTGATCATCTAGCGTTTATTTGAAAACGATTCATAAATAGGCCGACAAATATCAACATTCTGGAATATTCCAGTAAAAGACGATGGGCTGTTTTTTTTTACCTCAAAACGGGTGCTTTTCAAAATGCTCTCAAACGGAAATGAAGCGATACAAAACCAATAGGGATGCCCCGATCACGTTTTTTGCCACCGATACCGATCACCGATCGTCGTGAGCCATATCAGCCGATACCGATCCGATACGATCGTTTTTGATTAAAAAGAAATTAAAAATTATTTTATATAAAAAGTTTTTTTTTTTTTTTTATAAAATATATATATTATATAATTAGACTTGTACTTGTATTATCTGCGAGACATCGCCACCACGCAACAAGTCAAAATGCTCGCTATCTGCAAACAGCTCCACTGTCTGTGTGTACTCTAGTAGCCCTAGCTCCAAAAAGGATTCTCCGGCGCTGCAGCGGGACCCTATTGCCTTGGTAACGTTATGCTTTGGTCATTTCACATTCAGCAAGCCCTCAGCTCGAATACGCATTCAATCAATGTTATAAGACATTGATATCAGGAGCTATCTGTAGCTACTGCTAGCCGGCTAGATGACGTTAAGACAACTATTTAGTTCAATCGGACATTTCGTTTTGAACCGTGAACTAACGTCAGCTAACGCAAGCTAACGGAGATATCAACATGGGCTACTAGACTTCCTGGGGCATTTGTTGATATCCGGAGCTATCAGTAGCTAGCCGGCTAAATACCGTTAGACAATGCCTACTAAAAGTGAATAGTTGACTGGGTAATTTTGTTTAAACAGTAACGATAGCTAGGTAGCTAACGTTAGCTCAGGTCGAATGCACTATCTAGACTCAGCAGAGGAGGTCCGCCTCCTCTGTGTTTACAAACTCTACACGGGTACGGGCGGGGCTAGGGAGGAGGAGCAGTTTGCAGGTCCTGTGCGTCTGAGACAAGCGAGTGAGATATCCACTTGATCAGTTTCCGCGATCGGCGAATATGACTAATTATCGGAATTCCCCGATCACATATTTATACTGATTATCGGCCGATAACGATCGGTGGCCGATCGATCGGGGCATCCCTAAAAACCAATCTGCCTTGACAGCACTGACTGGAAAATGATTCTTTGATAAGCGACGGGCAGATTAGACACATAATTAAAAACATAGATTAGGCGATATTAACGTTAACATTAGCGCCGATGGTGGCATTCAAGCACTAAGTCGTGCGCCCCCTGGTGGCACTGAAAGTGTTAAGTAATTTAATCGGTTGGTTTGGTCTTAGTCACTTAATGGGTTGGTTTGGTCTTAAGTAATTTAAATCGGTTTCCAAGACTTAGTCGATTTCTATGCACCCCCATGAATTAAAATGTTTACTGAAAAAAAATGCTGAACCCCTTTGGTAAGCAGTGGCACTAGCTTTAAAGAGCCCCATCGGCACGACAGCATGTGTGAAACACATTCATTCTACAGTGTTGTTGATATGGCCATCAGTCCACTCTGCATCTTTAGTGAAGGACAGCCCTATAAAGAGACGTGGCTTCTTACCGACAGTGACGGCTGCGACGACTGGCGAAACTATCACAGAGAGCGTCACACCGCCGGCAATCACCAAGTTCCTCTTGTGTTTGGAGATGTCCTTGCCTTCGTAGCGATTGTGGATCTGAGCAGGAAAATAACAGGTTTTCCGTTGGGCGGGGATATGGTTCTACATAGAATAACTACTCCACTGCTTTACATGTAGTCAATGGTGTGTATGATATAGGGATGGGCAAGACTCACAAAAGTGCTATTTGAGTACGAGTATCGGTATGAGTATCTGTATGAGTACTATGAGTATCAGTTTCATCTCCACACATGGTATAACTTAAGATGCTTCTCTCCCAGATTCTTTCATCTCTTGATTTACACAAGCTACAACTGGCTACAATAACAGACTGGTATGTGAACTCAAAGACGTTCAACCTCTGTGTGTAGACTAACATAATATTCACAGGAAGGGGTAGAGGAGGATGACCGTAGATGATAGTGACAGAAAGCTGCAAGCGTTTCTGCGTCATTGTCAAAGAGACAAAACTGTAAATTTTATTGGACTTGGAAGAATAAATGGTCAGATTCTATACTGGTAGAGGCGAGAGGCGATTTTGGAGCAATATCCAATATCCTTGAGATCTCTAGTTTCATACAATACCACAACATTTGTGCTAGCTTAGAAACTGAGCCTGCTAGAGCCAATAAAATGTGGCTAATCGACCAGCGGGATAACTGTACCATACATGAGGATACTGAGGTATCGTCCGGGCTCTGCTGGAACCTACTCGGCTGGTTAGTGCCAATTCCCAGTTATTCAGACTAGTCCTCCTGACCGGTTTACAACCAGGTAACTTTCCATCACAGCTCTCTACTACCTCCCCCGGATGACTGGAGGACACGCTATCTAAATCAGAGATAAGAGTGGGTTACTGTCTTAGAGGCAGTTAAAAACACAAGAGAGGTGCGGTTGTTTATCTGAATAAGTAGGACAGTGGTGTTGAGTTCTTGGAATACTGGCTCTTTTCAACATGATAAAGAAAGTCAAAAACGTTTTTTTTAACACTTGATTTTCAATTCAAACTCAAAGTTACAGTCTTCTGATAAAGCGAGCGTCAACTTGAATGTCAACGTCATGTCATACAGAATATTTGGGGTTTTGGTTGTCATGTAGGTCAGTTTGTTGAGCTGCCGGACACTCAACTCTTCCTTAAAGAGGTATTTCTATGATTTTGAACCTGAATCCTATTGTTCTGTTGTGAGGAGAGGAGGACATGTGGTCTGTGCCTCGAGAGTGTTTTGCGTTGTTTTTGCAGAATGTTGGGTTGTCCCAACACTGAGAAATTGTTAAATAATGTCCATTGTGCCTTTTCTGCACTTAGGCTGTGACTAGTGGCGTCTAGTGTATCTTGCCTAGTGTGAGTTCAATCTGAATTTTGTTCGACGTCACAGGCTCACGCACCACTGCTAGATAAACAATAATTATCGTATTTGCACCATGAAAGTGGCTAGTTCGTTACAGAAACAGCCTGTTGAGAACAGGACTGAAACAAAGGGGTATAGAGGCTGCTAGAATGCATCATCCGAGTAACCACGTGGCAAAACATTTAGACATTTAGATTTAGACATTTAGATTTGGGCACAGATTTAGTTTTGTTTACAAATGTTCTTCTGTGTGGTGCTTCAGCTCCTGGCTCATAGGCCTCACCTTCCTTCCCACGTAGACGGGGATGCCAATGATCATGGCAGGGATGGCTATGCCAGCGATGAGGGCGATGCCCACGGGGGCTCCAACCAGCGTGCCCAGCTGCCACAGGATCTTCTTCTTCCTGCTCCACGGCTTCTTACCCCAGAACGTGCAGCCTGACGGACTGAGAGAGAGAGAGAGAGAGACAGAGTGAAAGAGAGGGATAGACAGTGAGAGATAGACAGAGAGAGAGAGAGAGTGAGAGAGAAAGAGATAGACATAAAGAGACAGAGAGAGACAGAAAGAGAAAGAAAGAGAAAGAGAGAGAGAGAGAGAGAGAGAGAGAGAGAGAGAGAGAGAGAGAGAGAGAGAGAGACAGGAGTCAAGATAGCTGTGTGTGTATCACAATGCTGCTGTATCGGAGCCAGTCTTTTAAACCCAGTTGTCCTAACCTTAGGGCTAGCCTGATACATATGATCTAGTGCAGCGGTTCTCAACAGGGGTTCCGCGGCACACAGGGGTGCCACGGAGAGCTGCCAGGGGTGCCGTGAGATGCCTGGGAATGTTTCTTTAAAAATATAGAATGACAACTATTTAACTAAACAAATAGTCTATCTAGTGCTTCATGTGTATACCATAATTGCCTAATCTAATAACATGAACTAAAAAAGAAATCGATCACACGTTTCGTAAAGTTATTATAGAAACTTCAGCAACTTAACGTCCGCGGCAGGCATCATTACTTTTACCAACAGATTTTCCAACGCATTTCCAGAGCAGTCGCATTCGTGTGACATCACGGGTCCTATGTCCGTTATCAAGGAAATGCAAAGCGGCTACATTTGGTAATCACGCAGCAATCGCCGTCGTGATAATAATCACTAAATGCATTCAGTGCTGGATCTAATCAAATGGATTTATCGAGACACGTTATGGAAAGTTCAAGACCGGACCACACAGCTTCTGAAAAGTGCTAATTCCCGACGGCGATGGTCACAGAACAAGTGAGTGTATCAGCCGCTGTGTTATGATTATTATGATACAAAATGTGAATGAATGAATGAATGAAAACTGTATTTAACAGATAAACAGTAAAAGGCACTCTGCAGATTACATTTATATATAGCTGTTGCCTGTTTTATACGTCAACATTGTATTGCTGACCATCAACAAAGAATGACAGGATGTGATGTCATAATCAATCGTCACCTAGCTAGAATAATATTTCCAACGTGAACCGCAAAGCTGAATTTTCACACAAAATGGACAAGTTCATATTTGTGTGAAGCTGGATTTTCATCCATGACAGCTCTGAAAACCAAATATAGGGCCAAGTTGAGCCTTGAGGATGACATGCGTGTTGCCTTGTCATCGATCTCCCCACGTATTGACCGTATCATTAGCCAGCAGCAGCAGCAGACCTCGCACTGAGCTAGAAATGTCCACAAGTGCTTATTTTCTGTATTTATTTATATTTTTTGAGAAATGGTAACTTGGTGATCCTTTGATTTTTGAGAAATGGTCACCGTCACACTAGTTATTTTTTTTGGAAAACAGTGCAGCTGCAACAGATAGCACTTTATTGATATTTTTCTGTATTTTAAAAAGAAATACATGATTTTCTGTTTGAGAAATGGTCACACTAGTTATTTGTATAGAAAACAGTGCAGCTGCAACAGATAGCACTTTATTGATATTTTCTGTATTTAAACAAATAAATACATGATTTTCTGTTTGAGAAATGGTCACACTATGTTATTTTGATGGAAAACAGTGCAGCTGCAACAGATAGCACTTTATTGATATTTTTATGTATTTAAAATAAATAAATATATGATTTTCTGTTTGAGAAATGGTCACATTATGTTATTTTTATGGAAAACAGTGCAGCTGCAACAGATAGCACGTTAGTGATCCTTTTCTGTATTAAAAAAAATACATGATTTTCTGTTTGAGAAATGGTCAGACTATTGCTATATTTATTTATACATTTAGACCTGAAACGCCTGCTAATAATGCATTATATAGCCTGCATATACACACAAATGTGTTTCCCAGTTTCAATGGGTTAAATAAACGTTATTTTGAAAGCAAGCACTTTTGTCATCATTGTAGCAAAAAAGACAGGACCGGAAAAGTCTTTATCGTATGTAGGGGTGCCCTGGAATATTTTATTGGACACAGGGGTGCCTTGGCAGCAGAAAGGTTGAGAACCCCTGATCTAGTGAGTACTCCACTGTGTGTGTGTGTGTGTGTATTACCTCAGGTAGTGCAGGTCGGAGATCTCCTTCATGCAGAGCCAACAGAACTCGCAGCCGCAGACGGCGCAGGTCATGTGGTTACAGCTGCCGTCGTTCATCTTGATGATGTAGGCGGCACAGCGTGGACATGGCTTGATGTCGTCGGCTAGTGTGCGTGTCGGGGGGGGGGGGGGGGGGGCAGAAAGGTGTGAAAAGCTGTGGTCAGTTCTGTGTATGTACTGTAAACATTGGGACAAGTCAAGTGTACATAGTTTGTGTGTATTTCCACAACGTCGAGCTGAACTCAGGGTATCCCTCTTGCCAGCTGGAATGTTAGCTACAGATTAGGGGTGGACGGTATAAACGGTATACGGTATAAACGGTATGAATTTGCTCTACGGTATGGATTTTGACTATACCGTGTAACCGGTAGGGCAGCTCTAAAATAGCAATGACGTCATGTAACCACAGCGCGACTATTTCAATCGCATTTGCCCCTAAAAATAGATAGAATTAGTCATAGATAATAGATATGTGCAACAGGGTTTCCGTTAGAAAAAATTGTTGCCGGTCTCCGTGACCTGCAAGATTTCAATCTACCGGACAAATGAGATTAATTCCGGTCATAGTTTATTGAGCTTTAAAACAATTTATAGGCAGACTATATAAAGAATGTCATCCTCAAGGCATGTAGATTTATAATATTATTATTTAAAACTAGGCTACTTTTGCGTATACAGTCATTAATATATTCCAAATAAAATAAGTCCCTCGATACTCCGTGCTGCTGCTGACTTGAAATAAAATAGACCGCATATGTGGGCAGTCGGTCCGACACTAAACAGCAGTCTGTTATAATCACATTTTTATGAGCTAACGAATTCCGTTATATTGGACATTTGTATTAATTATATCAAGCGAAGAACTGAGAAATTTTGCAGAGAGAGACGGCAACATTATCGTGGCCGGGTTTGCGTGATGTATATCTCCACCTCCCAACGACTTGGTGCTGGTCATAATGTCCGGTGAAAACAACTCCCTCCAAGCACAACTTGACCACCCGAACCGTACCAAAACAGGCCAAAATTAAATAGCCCATGCGACGAACGATTCATTACATTCGTTTCATCGTTGCTCCACCAAGCAGCCGGTCCAACAATGAAAGCTGTTATCAGCGCGAGCCGGCCGCAGTTAGTTTGCAAGAAGCATCCAGCTGCAGACCCGCAGAGCAGCTTTCCAGGTCTGGGGACCGCACTGTGCCAGCAAAGCTGGTGGGTTCTGTGGGTCTGCAGCTGCATGCCTTCCGCAAATCCAGCAGCAAGCTCTCGCTGAGCGAAGCAACGACAACAAACGCAATGATTGTTTCGTTCATCGCATAGGCCACCCAACTCCAGCCCATCCAAATACAATTCAAATAATCAAACTGTGCCCAGAGGGAACTATTTTCACCGGACACTATGACCGGAGAGATTAAATATGTCGGACTTCAACAGATTTTGCCGGTCAAATACCGGTAAATACCGGCTAACGGAAACGCTGATGTGCAAACTGGAAAAAGTTATTTAGGAGGCTTCGCGCAGTGGGCGTGTCAACACGCAATTGTCATTTCATAATAAACACATATCACCGCGGCGCACAGCAAGTTTCAATTTCAGTTCCTGGCATTTTTAACCAGTGGAGAAAGGTAAGGGATTTCCCTATCGTTTTTCTTATATGAATTATTCTACGTTAATAAAACATACCTGGTGATCAACTACAGTTTGCTGTAAACATTATGATATGTGTGTAGTGTTATGATAACGACGGCTGCAGCGGGAGGACGGCTGCAGCAGTGGAGTTGCGAATAGCATGTAGCTGCAGAGCCGCAGAACCATGGGCGCTTTTAGGTCTGGTCACAGGCCCGCTCAACAGCGCCCCCCCACCCAACGGCTGAATTGCCAATGGCTCCTGAAAGCGCCCATGGTTCTGCGGCCTGAGATTGTCTGAGGCAATTACAGAAAATGAATTTAAGTTTATGTTCGTAGAGTACCCGGTTACTCCTATTATTTACACTTTACCTAAAATCCATAAGGATATGATTAACCCTCCTGGTAGACCTATTGTTTCCGGTATTGGCTCTGCCACAGAAAAAATCTCTCAGTTCATTGATGCGCATATTAAGGATTTGGCCTCTTCTCAGCGTGGTTACTTGAAGGATACTACTACTTTTTTGAACAGGCTCTCGTCCTGCAACATTAGTCCTACAGACTTACTAGTTACCATAGATGTAGTCAGCCTTTACCCCAGCATTCCACATGCAGATGCGCTGGACGCGCTGAGTTTTTATTTAAACTCGAGGGAAGTATTACTCCCCCCTACAGAAGCGCTGGTTAGTTTAACCGATCTAGTTCTAACTAGAAATTATTTTAGATTCCAAGATAAATACTATTTACAAAACAGAGGCCTCAGCATGGGCTCTCCAGCCGCAGTGAACCTAGCCAATCTTTATATGTCCAAATATGAAGTGGATCATATCTTTAATAATAACCCGTTTGAGAAATGTGTCAAATCTTATATGCGCTATATTGACGATCTGTTTTTTTATTTGGTCTGGTTCATCATCTGAACTTTTTGCCTTCCTTGAGTACCTGAACTCCTGTAGAAGAACGATAAAGTTTACATTAAAGTTTGATATGTATAATTTACCCTTCCTCGATGTTCTGATCAAGAAAGCCCCAGATGGCATCTCATTACACACAGGTTTTTAAAAAGGAGACGGACCGTAACTCGTTCTTGCATTATTCTAGTTATCACACCCCAGCCTTGAAGAACAGTCTTCCTTATAGCCAAATACTTCGCTATAAGAGAATATGTGATACTGACGATACATTTATTGCACAAGCAAAGGTACTCCGTGGCAGTTTCCACGAGAGAGGATATAGTGCTGATTTGACACTAAAAGCCTTTAATAAAACCAAGCATATCGACAGGGCCACGTTGTTTACCCCCAGAAAGAAAGAAGATAAACCTGACAAAGTATCTTTCGTGTCTACTTACAGCCCTATTACGAGAGACACGCGGAGTATTGTCAATAAACATTGGCATATTCTGCAGTCCGACCCTCTCATAGGGACAGCGTTTCAGCATTCGCCTAACTATTTTTACAAGAGACAAGCGAATTTATCTAATCTCCTAGTCAAAACTGATTTGCCCTTAAATAAACCTTCCCATTTTATGTCCAACATCCCAGATGGAAATTTTCCCTGCCAATCCTGTGTTCATTGCCAGGGTATGATTAAAGATAAATTTTTCGCACATCCAAAAACGGGGAAAAATATCCCAGTCAAAGGACGGATTACGTGTAATTCGTCCAATCTGGTGTATTTGCTAAAATGTCCTTGTAATTTTTACTATGTGGGCAAAACAACGAGAGCCTTTAAATCAAGAATAAGTGAACACAAATGTGCTTTGAGGAATTCAGATGTCAAGTCATCGGTAGCTCGACATTTCTCTAAGTGTAAGCATACCGTCAACGACCTCAAATATATGGGACTAGAGTTAGTACTCGGGCCAGCGCGAGGTGGAGACAGACACAAGCTGCTGCTGCAACGTGAATGTTATTATATCCACCTGTTCAATTGTATCGAACCTAAAGGAATGAATGAAGAAAACGTCTTAACCTGTTTCCTTTAACCTCCTTACTCCCACATTGTTATTTCTGGTCTGATTAACACTTTAACTGCCGGGAAACGCTTTACAGCGTCATTCCCGGCCATGCTCAAGTTGCCGAAGGACGCTTTACAGCGTCTTTAATATCAATATTTCAAAAATCTGTGATCGGATTCATATTTCCCCTCCGCTGGCCTGAGATCCACCAGCAGGACCCACTGAGCTCTCTGGCGGTTCAGGAGCGCCATCTGGTGGCCGATCGGCGCAATCGCCAAACAGGAAGTGCTGTGGAGGTTGTGCTGGTCGGCCATATTACTTCCGGGCACTCGGTTTGGCTGCCGGCACTCTGGCTCGTCACAATATATAGCGATCCATTGCCAATAACTCGATAAACAACATGATTATTATGAACAGCAGTCGCATCTTTTCACCTGCGCAGCTCGATCTCTCAGTGTCGAGTAACGCGTGGGAGGCTCACGCTGCCCCCAACACTTCCTGATTCTACTGCGCAGGCGCACCAACCGACTTGTAGGAGTCGCTTGTTCACAACGTTCGATCCCCACCCTTCAGTTTTCCCTCCCCGTAATACGGCCAATGTGTATTACTGCGGACGACCAGCTAAACTGAAAACAATGTGGAGAGCTGGATTCGAACACGCGAATCCTAGCGTCTCCACACTGGTGGCGAGTGCCTTGCCCACTACACCACCTAGCCGCCATTTAGGGGTTATTTTCTTATAATTTTGTCTGTCAATTGTAATGTTGTAATGTTGTTGATGTTGATGTTTGTAAGTCAAAATAAAAATGTAAGTTAAAAAAAAAAAAAAAAAAAAAAAGGACTGAACTGAACAGGCCCGTTTCTTTCGGGTTACGTCATAGAACCTCAGTGTTACAGGTTTGAGCTCCGAGCCTCGACATTTAGCCTTTATCGTATTTTCACACCAGCGCTTTGTCTCCCTATGCTTTCTCTTTTGTTCTTTCTTAGCTTCTCTATTCCATTTAAATCTTTGAAAAATTTTCTTATGTACCCCAGTTGCTATTGCATGTACATGTGTTTTATTTCACTTATATGTTCATACATACCAACTATTTCGCCTGTTTTATTCTCCACCCATCGATCATCCATAGCAACACAACCATCACCAACATCCAAGAAGGGGGACCCTTGAACGGCCCTTCTAAGGTTTCTCTCCTCCACATCGCCCTGTGGTGCTTTTTTCCTATTGCTAGGTTTTTAGTGAGTTTTTCCATACCTTCACTGGGGTATGTCTGAGTGTGTTGTTTTGGATTTCATGATGGGTTTTTTGTTCTTGATTTATTGTGATGTTTCTTTTTGACTTGTTTAAAGAAGACGTGTCCAGCCCATGGGGACATTAACGTGTGATTGCGGGCCTTAAAAATACATTTGATGTGTGTAACTGAGGGGTACAATTCCCTGACTGTATTAATCAAGTACTAGTATCATTGAACTACTACCGTCTTGTACATTACTGGCCAATACCGTACAAAGGTATATTAGATGACAACACTTCCACAATAACACGGTTTCCACTCAAATACTTGTTTAGAATATTTATTACATCAAAGGGTTATTACATTTATCATTTGAATGCGCTTATAAGGCAAATCGAATGTGCATAGGCAAATCAATAATGAATATTAAGGATTATCTCTATGGTACTCTGGGAAAGGGGTGTACTACCGGTTGTAAGCCAGCAGAGGGAGGCAAAGCTCTATGCAAGTCAATGGTTCACGGAGGCGATATCACCCCTGTGTCAGCGGGGATAGGCAGCCTGGTCCCAGGGTGCGCGCCGTGCAGGTGAGAGCCGTGGAGCCTCTGGTACGACAGAGACGGGCTCGAGTGATGGTCTCACGGGCAGGTGTAGATCCCACAGTAGCAGTGGGGTAGGCGGTTCTCTGCTCCAGCAGCTTGGTGAAGAATGAAGAATAATAATCCTTGCCGGAAAGTGGCACTGCTGGCGGGGTGTAAATCCTCCGTGGTGCGCGGTAGTGCACGGTTGAACTTGACGTTACTATCCTTATTAGCACGCGGTAATAAGTGCTCTATTGTAGACACACAATTACTCACTTCACGTGGTCTTTGACTCGTAATGAAGGTTTACTAATAAATAGCGAACGATACGTTAAACGAACGTATTAGGATAACACGAGACTCTATCTTGGGGCGATGCGAGCCCTACTCTGCCCACGTTGCGTAGTGGGGAGGGACGTCACTTGGATAACTGGAACTGAACGAGACTGAACGGGACAAGGGACTAAGAGGAGTTCTACATTTCTTGCGCCCTATTTATATGTACGGTGAACAAATAGTACCATTCGTATTTCGCCAGCCGTATTCATGGTGAGAAGCTGGGCATGTACAGACATATCTCGTCGGTACCTTTGAAGTCAGCTCTAGGGGGTAAAGCACTGGCGCCAGGGGATCGCTTCCAATAGGAGAACGAATATTATGGTCTGTCCTGTAGACTAAAGGGATATTCCGTATATATGTACAAAGAATATACAAGGGATATCAAACGATATACAAATATTATACATGGGATCTCAGGCAATAAATATATATATTCGGTTTAATCTGACCCTTTGTAACAATGTGATAAGAGTGCGGTCAGGAGCCAGGAGGCCAGGTACCTGTGCCTCCGCTCTCCTGGCTGTAGCTGAGGGACGAGGACCTGAAGCTCCTCAGCCGTAGGCTCTGGGTCCTCTGCTGCCGGGCGGCGTCGCAGGTCTGGTTGGGGTGCCACAGCTGCTTGCAGTGGTAGCAGAACTCCGTCCCGCAGCCCTCGCGGCCGCACGTGAGCTTCGGACAGCTGGCGCAGCCGAAGGCGATGACCGCGTACCTGCGAAAAAGGAGAAAATGGAACCAAAACAGTAGTTGGTTTGAGTGGTGGCAGTTTCCTGGCAGGTTAACTGCAGGAACCAAAGGTGTACACCAGGGGGCAGTATGCTGGTAGGAGAGAGAACAGCATATGGAGTGGGAGTGATCTGCTGTGTGACACACACACACACATTCTTGACTGTACAGTATTGTCTCCATTCTGTTCCCTCATCGACCAATACCAATAATCAATTTCCACATAAATAGAAGGGTGCTGAGCCAATCCAATGGCAATCACGGTTTTTAATAATGTGCAAGTCTAATATACGAGGGCTAAGAATCCATTACTAAGAATCACAAAAACAGACAAGCCGATGAAAAGACCCACACAGGCAAATTCTCATTTACATCCAAATAGGATTCCTGCCTCTAACAAATGGACCTGCTAAAGGAGCAACACACAGTGGTAGTTGTCTCCCATTAGAATCTGATTTGGAACGGTGATTTTAACTGCCTTCATGTTGGGTGGACTGGGCAGATTGATAAAGCTTTTTGTGGATGATTACTGAAACAAGCTTATCAAAAGTATGAAGCTTGTTGTCATCCAATAGCATTTTGAAGATATTGACCAAAAGGGGCATAATATAGTAGTGTTTTCAATGAAAATGATAACAGAAATTATCATTCCATCTAATATTGTCAATGTCAATCATATCGCAATTGTAATATCAGTTAAAATAATCGCAATTATATATTCTTTCAAAATTGTTCAGTCCTACCCATCACTAGGATGATAATCAACAACAACAACTCTCATAATGGATTCTTAGTGAGCTACTATCAACCAGGCCAGAGTTGAACCCTCATTACTTTTCACTCTTCCACCAGCACCACAATATAATCACCACGGAAACATGCCAAGCAAATCATAAAAACAAACACTTTGACCCTTGTTAGCGCTGTAGGTAATGTGTAATTATATAATCATGGCACTGGACGCATATTATATATACTGTAGGGGGCGCCTTTCCTGGACACAGACTGTGTGAATTATTAACAATATGAAGAGTATCTTCATTCCCTGTAATGCATGCCAAGCCCCGTCTGTGTCTATGTGTGTGTGTGTGTGTGTGTGTGTGTGTGTGTGTGTGTGTGTGTGTGTGTGTGTGTGTGTGTGTGACCGACCTCAAGAAACCCTGCACTGGTGAGACTGGAGAGAAGACACTCTGAGTAGCCTACTGCACATCATTGGGGAAAGTCTGGGGGTGTTGCAAATGTGGATTTTATGGTGGTTTCTGTTCTGGATCTATTGTGATGTTTCTTCTTTATCTGTAAAGCCCATGGGGGCAATTCGTTGTGATTTCTTGGGGCTATACAAATACATTTGCTTTGATCTATCCAGTAAGCATATAAAAAATGTGTTCATTTAATAAGTCCTCATTAAAAAACATGTTCAATGAGTCCATCTTATTCCGCTCCTTCAAGATGGTAAACACTGTGCCTGGACCCGTTGACGGCCCTGTGCAGGGTGAGCTGTGGTTAACAGTACAGTAGCTACAGTAAACCGACACTCTATGAAGAGTGCAGAACCATGCAGTCTAGACAGGGCTTCCATAGTTCCGCCAGAGGACCCTCTCTAGGTGATACCCAGGGGGCTTCTGGGTTAACCCTGTCACTACCACACTACCAAATGGTTAACCCTTTCACTGTGACAATACAGAAGGTTAACCCTTTCACTGCCACAATACCAAATGGTTAACCCTTTCACTACCACACTACAGAAGGTTACCCCTTTCACTACCACACTACAGACGGTTAAGTCCCGCCCCCAAGTTCCTTGTGTATCATCTCATCTCCTTTTATAGTCTAAATGTTAGCACAGCCTCGATACTCTGGTGTAAGAATGCAATTAGTTTAAGACTTTCACTGCATTGCATATTAGACTGTGTGAGGAAGTTAGGCCTCTATGCATGACGTCTACATGTTCTGCCCAGAGTCTTAATGTTTCTCTACTCTTATCAAATACTTTTTGATGGCATAACAGTATTTAGTTTTGGATTTTTTTTGTTAATGTCATTATGTTGAAATACAACAACCAGACACTGACATTTCATTAAAAACTGTATTATCTTGGTGGAGAGGTGGAGTGAAGGGGGGAGTGGAGAGGTGGAGTGAAGGGGGGAGAGGAGAGGTGGAGTGAAGGGGGGAGAGGAGAGGTGGAGTGAAGGGGGAGAGGAGAGGTGGAGTGAAGGGGGGAGAGGAGAGGTGGAGTGAAGGGGGAGAGGAGAGGTGGAGTGAAGGGGGGAGAGGAGAGGTGGAGTGAAGGGGGAGAGGAGAGGTGGAGTGAAGGGGGAGGAGAGGTGGAGTGAAGTGGGAGGAGAGGTGGAGTGAAGGGGGGAGAGGAGAGGTGGAGTGAAGGGGGAGAAGAGAGATGAGTGAAGAGGCGTCTCGCCAGGAAGACTGAAAACGATGGAGAGGATGAGTCAGCAGAGCCAACAGCCTGATGAAAGAGCCATTATTCAAAAAGACACAAGTGGTGATGTGTTGTTGAGTAACACCGTGGAGGGCGTGTGTAGAGTAAAGCATAACAGAGGACTCAGGAGCCGTACACTACACCAAGCTGATGAGTACGCGACACCAAGCTGATGAGCCAGTACGCTACACCAAGCTGATGAGCCAGTACGCTACACCAAGCTGACGATGAGCCAGTACGCTAGGGCTGAGCCCAAACATTCGGACCTTCGTTTGTTATGTTGGCGTTCGAATTCTAAATAAACATTCAAATTTTATTTTAATTTTTTTATATATATTTTTTGTATGCGTCTATTCATTCCGTTTAAACCAATGGGGGTTTTCTTCACAGTTGCAGTTACAAAATTTGGCTACACTCAGGGACCGAAACTAAAGCCCGCCGCCCCTAGCAGGCCCCTAAAAATATTTGTATGCGAACGGTAAAAATCAATTACGCGCACGCTGTGCGAATACAGATTATAGCCTCTCTCGTCTTTTTTTTCCTCCGCTGCGAGATCGTTAAAAAACTACAAGTCCCACATTGCACTCAAGCCAACGGTCCAATCACAGTAGAGTGAAGTGACTGGTTTCATGGGAAATAAAGCAAATGACCAATCGGAAGCTCAAATTTTTCTTGTTTACTTCCTGAAACTCCGCGATCAGGGCTCTCGTTTTCCGAGACACCAACTTATTATAGTCTCTCTTACCAATAGCAATAGATTTTAGAACACCTAGATTTATCGATAGCAATAGTAATATAACGAATAACGTTAATGCAACAAAACGAATGCCTTGCTTTGTTAATCATAACGTTGATGCAGTAGCGTATGTCGGTGTGTTGGCTGTAACGGACATGACAATAACATAACGTGTACACATTAAAATTGCGATAATCTATTCTAACATTTTCAAATCGATGCAGTTGAATTTCCCCCTTAGGATCGATGCATTGTTACACCCCTACACCAAAGTCACTGGCCCACTGTGTATCTGTGTGTATAATAACTTGGCTAGCGTTATCAACAGCAGAGGTGGGCAATGGGTCCAGCTGCAGCACCGGAGTGCAAGCGATGTGATGTAATTGGCAGACTCGACTGTCGGTCTACCTGACACGCAAACTCAAACAATGTTTCTGTACTGGAGGTGTGATTGATTGATTGATTGAAAACTTTATTAACAGATTGCAGAATGGGTACAATACAGTACAGCTCAATACACACAATTGTTAAGGGGATGCAGACCAGAGAAATACTTTCGTCTTGTTTACATCAGGGTCCCCCATTTCAATTAATCAGGAAAGTGTACAGTAGGAAAGTGTACAGTATTTCAATAGGCAACCCTGAAAGGATTATTTTTCTAGAAGAGCAACACAGCCAAAACAGACAGTGGAGCTGTTTGCAGATAGCAAGCATTTTGACTTATTGCGTGGTGGCGATGTCTCGCAGATAATACAACTACAAGTATGATTATATAATATATATTTTATTTAAAAAAAAATTGTATATATAAAATATATATTGGCAGGTAAGAAATATGCTTGGCGGGTAGACTCTTCCCATCTACCCGCCACTGGCCGGTGAGTCAAAAAGTTAATTTCGCTCCCTGGCTACACTAATATTATAGTATTATAGTATATGACTCATCATAGAAATTTAAATAAAACATTTATCATAAATGATGAAGCCTATCTGCATCCGCTTGGCACTCGATCAAGACGTCACCATCACTTTCGTACAAACCGTGCCCTTATACACTACACCAAACTAATGATGAGCCAGTAAGCTACACCAAACTGATGAGTCAATGCAGGTGTGAGCATGACTTCACTGCAACTCCATTCTTATGCCTACTCCAGTCCCCACCCTCCAAGAATTTAAACAACAACAACAAACTCGTCTTAAATTCTCCAGGCAATATACGATTCCCTATTTCACACACTCACTTAAAGTGTAGGTGACCGCTGCCCAACGCTGTTGTTCTGTGGTTGTGATAATGGCCAGATGGTGCCCTGAGTGGCCTTTGCATGCGGTTGCTAAGGTGCAGACTCAGTCTGGGCTGTTTATGTTTATTGTACTGTTCAGTGACGCATGTACAGTTACTTCAGTAAACCCTGTTCTCTCCTTTTTTCTTATATACAATTCTTATATATAAAAGAAAATTAAACAGAAAAGCTGATTGCATACTGCCTGAAATGGAAGGATAGGAAGTTCAGCACATCTGGTGGGTAATATTACCGCAAGAGGATTTTAAAAGGTAGATTATAAATATATGATATATATTAAATTAATGGGTAGAAGTGAGGTGTTGATGACTGAAATCGAATCTATTTCACAGCCACTTTGACTGCACCATTGATGTATGTTTGTCAAGCCAATTGAAAAAAAACTGGTAAATCTCTTATGCTGAGGGCTTTAAACAACAAAATTAAAATGCCCATTTCAAATTGTAAGCCTAGGTTACTCAATCATCTATTGTTACCACGTAGCCTAAGGACACAACAACAACAAAACGTATATTAATTTACCTGGTGCTACTCTGTTTATGGCCAAACACGCTACAATTTGATAGTGGTTGCCTATAAACATGTAGTTTCCTCATGGCTTAGTTCCAGGAATGGCTGACACATTAAACAAACAGTTGCATCACTAGGGGTGGGAATCACCAGTTTCATCATGATACGATACGATATCGATTCTTTGGACAACGATACGATATTTGCCGATATCACAAAGTCTCTCACGATACAATACGATACGATTAGATTCAGGTGCCTGCGATCGATATGAGATGATATCATATGCCCATTTAACACAATCAGTAACATTTAGATCAACAAAAAAAAGGTAATGAAAATATCATTTGACATTTGTATTTTTGAGCTCTTCCAGACATTTAAAGGAAAATCAATCTATTGTTTTTAATACAAATAGACCTCCTGTTCACTGTAAAGTGCCACGTTTTTATATATTGAGCTTTAAACTTTAAGCTACATTTTTTGGAACTCAAAACTCACAACCTCCCTCTCCCAAACCGTTCCTACAACAATTTGTTGATGTTGCATGATCATGTATAGGCCTACATTTATTATGTATTATATTGTTTATCAAACTCCTCTGACCTCATCTGGTCTTTCCAAAGACGCGCGCACACACACACACAGAAAGGGAGAATGCTATGCTGTAACATCTACACACACGGAGCTACTGCTGTTGTTCTTGGGCGGATATGAGACTCACCACAGGATTTTCAAAATAAGAGTATCGATATGAATCGATCTTATTACATCGCATCGATCCGATTGTTGATAATTACATCGATGTATCGATCTGGATCGATGTATCGTCCCACCCCTATGCATCACTGATGAAAATGTGGTATTTATAACAGAGTTTTAAAACAAGGAAATGAACAAGCTGCTTTACAGTACCTAGATAAAAAGGTGAAAGCCTTCTCTAATGAGACAAAGAGATGCTGTTACTTCAAAGGCTTGAGTAGACTGTTGACGTGCACTCAATTTAGCACAAATTTTTTTACACTATTTTGGGAACTTGTGTTCAGATAGAAGCATGCTCAAGCACACCTCACATGTAAAGAATACTGGTGGTAGTAGACATCAAAAAGAAAAAGAAAACCTGGTCTAGTGAACATGGATTTTGTGCAGTAAATTATTTTAAAAGAAAACTGTCAAAATACTGATTTTACTACGGAAGCCCTAAGAGGCCGTACATTCATACATTTTATTTACTCCGTTTTCCCGTGATAACAAGTTAATTTAATTAGTTTTCTCGTGATAACAGGATAATTTTCTCGAGATCTCGAGAAAACGAAACGATAGTCTATAGTATATAGGGATGGGAATCGAAAACCGGTTACGGTTGGGAACCGGTTCCTAATTGGCCGATGCCTGGAACCGTGTGGCTCCCGTGACTTTCGATTCCCTTATCGCTGCCAGGTTTTTCCTAGTTGCGCAATAATGTTAGCGTTAGCATGTAGCCATGGCAGACTATTTGATTCATTAAGGGCTCGAAATTGCCTGGGTTTTGGTAATATGCTCCCGAAATGCTCCCGCTGTTTGGCTACTTCTATGTGCAGTGAAAACTACTTGAATGCTTTAGAACCTAGTCATTGATTTAGTTTAGGGTGAGCTAAAATTAGCCGCGGAGCTATCGCTAGCTAACGTGAGCTAACGCTATTTAATCAAGCTCACAAAGAGAGATAAACAGCTGACAGCGGACAGGTACAAATACAATAAAACAGCGGGTGGGGACTGTTGTGTAAACCTTGTACTCTTTAGTTCACATATAATAAGAGCCGGAGTGTTTGTTTACTAAGTCTCTACTCTGAGTCGGTCAGACAGGAAGTACCATGGTGCAACATACAAATGTGTCCGTGTAGCAACACAAGCCAATACCTTACAGGACAGGGGCCCGGGGAGGGAGCTCTGTGTGTGTGTGTGTGTGTGAGACAGAAGTCAGAGGAATAACGACCTGTTATTCAATAGATTAAATTAGTTTAAGAATAAAAAAATAAATACATTTTAAGAGAATTTTTACAGTTTTTGTATTTTTCTGACATGGTAAATGGCTGCTTTTTTATATAGCGCTTTTATCCAAAGCGCTTTACAATTTGTTCCTTACATTTTACCCAATCACTCACACATTCACACAACGACGGCGGAGGCAACCATGCAAGGTGCCAACCTGCTCATCGGGAGCAGTTAGGGGTTAAGTGTCTTGCTCAAGGACACATCGACACGCTGCCCGGGAGGAGCGGGAATCGAACCGGGAACCTCCGGATTGCCAGACGACTGCTCTACCTCCCGAGCCACTGTCGCCCCTGACATGGGGGCTCAACAATAAATGACAATCAGAAATGTCAAGTTGCATGTTGTTATTCTAACCAGCTTAGTTCTGTTGCATTTCCAATTTATTTATTTAAATTATAAATTGATCAGGTATCGATAAGAGAATCGAATCGATAAGCAGAATCGATAATGGAATCGTATCGATAAAATCCTATCAATTCCCATCCCTAATAGTATATATTAAATCACTGCAGGAAACATCATTCAGTGTCGCAATGTCAGAGGAGCAGGTAGCCCCTTTCGTGAAAGGGGTTAGGAGTAGGGATGCACGATAATTATCGGGCCGATAATTATCGGGCCGATATCAGCAATTATGACGTCATCCCGATAAACCCGATAACGTTATTAATAGCTCCGATAATATATAATACATTTTTTGGTTAAAAGAAATCCGTTGTGGGTGGATTTGGATGAAGGGCGCTTGTTTTTATTATAGCCTCCTCCCGTTTTGCCAGTACTGTGGTATGACTGACAGCGTGTGGTTTAGGAACAGGGAGTTTTACACAAATCCAGCGCTCCCTTTCTTGGCTGTGACGTAGTCACGTTACATTCGGAGACAGACAGTCGATCTGCCAATTACGTCCCTCCGCTTGCACCCACCTCTTCTTCTTACCACCAATCAGAAGCTCTCGTTCGTTTATTTACCTCCGGATTGTCGGCCATTATTCTACTCGGAGCTATAACGTTAGCTGCTCCCCGCCAGCCACATTGACAAGTACCAGCGCTTATACATTACTGGCAAATGTCTTGTTGCACTTGTGGCAACGAGCGTTGTCAGCATCGACTTTAGTAAAATAGACCCAGACTTTTGAGGAATTTAAACGTCGCAAACTAATCTTGTTGGCCGTTTTCTATCTCTCCTCCCTCGGTCTCTCTCTGCCTGCGCGAGCCGGCTGTGCTCTTACACACACTCACACACACACACACACACACACACACACACACGGGTGCTGTCGAGAGCAGAGCTATCTGAGTGAGTGAGTGAGTGAGTGTGTGTGTGTGTGTGAGTGAGTGTGTGTAAGAGCACAGCCAGAGCAGAGCGCAGGCAGAGAGAGACCAAGGGAGGAGAGATAGAAAACGGCCAACAAGATTAGTTTGCGACGTTTAAATTCCTCAAAAAAAAAACTCCATAATTTCTCGAGTACCGATAGCAGTACCGATGACGTCGGATCTTATAAATACTAAAAAAAATAAAAATAAAAATTGATTAAAAAAAAAAATATATATACCGTATATACATTTATATACAATTATTTATAATACAATAAATATCGGTTATCGATATCGGTTATCGGCTTGAGGAGCATAAAGTTATCGGTATCTGTGTCAAAATCAATATCGTGCATCCCTAGTTAGGAGGATATTGATCACCGCGTCACATATCTCATCAATCAAGGCCTGACACAGGCTGAAATAGCTTTATGCCTTGCTGTTACAGATAATATACACATTAGTGTGCGTCATCTAAGAAGACGGTTAGCAAAGGCTTCAGCTACCGGCGGCGCAATCAAAGTGAGCTCTCAAAGAACACCTGGCTACGGGAGGCTGCAACTCTAAACTGGCCCCTGTATATCCAAACCCCTCCCACCCCCCTCCATGTACAGTTTCCTCCCCCTCGTAAACATTTTCTGTTAGGATCTCTGTTTAACAGTACTGTATATTTTGCATATCTTGTATGTCACAAATGTAACAGTACTGTATACCTGTATGTCATGTACCCTCCTGAAATAAATTAATCCGTTATCACGAGAAAACTGACTTTGTTTTCCCGTGATAACGAGATAAATTAATCCGTTATCACGAGAAAGCGGACCTCGTTATGTCGAGATAACGAAATAATAAGTCGCTATCACGAGAAAACGGACTTTGTTTTCTCGTGATAACGAGAAAATGATCCCGTTATCACGAGAAAACAAATTAAATTAACCAGTTATCACGGGAAAACGGAGTAAATAAAATGTATGAATGGGGCTTCCGTATTTTACTCTTTATTATTGTCCATTTTTAAAACTGAATCAAACCATAAACAAGGTGGCCTATTGGGATGTTAGATCCTAATGTGAAAAACTGATTTTATATGTCTGTATTTTTTCTGTTGTGAAGCACTTTGAGCTGCAATTTCTGTATGAAAGGTGCTATACAAATAAAGTTATTATTATTATATGAATCAGTATCAGTTGTGCGCTTGCTGTGCTAGTGTAACTTGGCTACGACTGCGTTTGTCTAGTCCACAATGGTTCTTGCCTCCCTCTCAGACCTCCTCAAAAGGTCAAAGGAAGGTTACGACGCAACAGAGTTGCGCTCTCTTCCTTTCATGCATCCTACGGGACTTGTTTTCATAATTTTATTCTGGTCGCTGGGTGAATGAGTGAGATACAATGTTGAAATGTGTATACACCCATGGGCACTATAGTCCTGTTCCCCTGTCACGAAGCACTGTGTGACACGAGGATTACAGTTAAATACACCGTATGTGGGGAAATTATTACGTTTCAATTGAATTTGCAGGTGGCACATTGAACAGATCAGCGGGGTTCAGCTAATTCTATCGCGCCTAGTCTTATTTTTTGACAATCTGAATGTAGCCTTGATCGTATTCTTGTGAACATAGCTGGTAGTCCACTCCCCTCAGTATTTTCACTCGTATCGAAGCAGCTGAGAGGGAGACCGTAGGAGACACACAGAAGAGAAGGTTTTGGGTGGGATTCAAACCCACACCAGAAGGTATTAGATTCAATTGAAATGTAATTAATTTAAAACACAGATTCTAACCATATTCCACGTCTTACCCGCAGTCCGGGGCGGGGCACCAGCGACAGTCTGGGTCGGCGACCAGCCACCTCCTCAGCATGAACTCTTCGTACTTCTCCATGAGCGCCCGGTCGGCCAGGATCAAGCGGATGTCGTGTGGGTTGTAGCGCTCCGAGCACTCGGGGCAGCAGATGTTGATGCGCGACTCCGAGATCTCTATCCGCAGGTACTGGCGGAGGCAGTCGGCGCAGGAGCGGTGGTGGCAGGTCATGATGTCGGGGAAGCACTCGCGGGCGTGGCGCAGCAGGCACAGCGGGCACTCCAGAAGATCCGATGGGGAACCGGACACCACCAACAAGGACGCAGATGAGGGCGGCGCGCCGGGCACGGAATGGGTGGAGGCCTTGTCTTGACACGTCTCGGACGGCATGCTCTCGGTGCTGGCGATGCCATCGACCCCGCCGGCGGCCTGGAGGGGGCGGGACTTGCGCTTGGGGTCCCGGTCAGGCCGGCGCCGGCGGCCAAACAGCGAGTGTAGAGAGAGGCGGCGCTTCTTGGGCGTCTTTCGGATCGAGGGCAGGCTGATGGAGGAGGCGGCTGAGTGGAGGTCTCGCTCAGAGCCGCCATGGTGCTGTTGCTGCTGCTGGTGGAGGTGGCGCAGGGTGTTCATCTCGCTGTAGGGGGTGCCGCTGGTGCTGGGGGCGGGGACAGGGATGGGGTAGAGGGGACAGGGTGGTCAGAGGGTGGGGGGGGGGGGGGTGTTTGGGGGCCTTCTGTTAGGACATGGTGGTTGGAGGCCAGTTTAGGGGGTTGAAGGGGTAGTTGCTGTGGCCTGGTTTGGTCCAAATGACAGAGATAGAAGGCAGTGTTCTGTAGCCAAGCGGGGTCCAAGATGACGCAACGACCCACCTGAGGGAGAAAGAGAATAATGTCAGAAAGTGAACCCAATCCTAAATCCAGGCGGCGTCTATACTTTTACCAACGGATTTCCAGTTCCGCGTTCGCGTTCTGCAATCCGATTGGCCACTGACGTTTCTGGTCATGTGACATGTGCGCCAATCGCGTGACGCCTGTTTCGGCGCCTATTTCCACCTCGAACAGCCTGCAAACTGCCTAGTTTATCACTGGTTAAGCTTAGGCAACTCTTTCGAAGTTGGTTAAGGTTAGAGTTTGGAATCAGGGCTGGTGTTCTATCGCCCTGCTCTAAGACAAACTCTAACCTTAACCAACTTCGAAAGAGTGCCTAAGCTTAACCAGTGATAGAAACAGGCAGGTGCAGATGTCACATGACCAGAAACGTCAGTGGCCAATCAGATCGCAGAACGCGAAACTGGAAATCTGTTGGTAAAAATAATGACGCGTCCAGGCGTGCATATAAGAGACGTGTTCAAACATAGAGCACACATCAGATGGACTGCATGTGTGTGTGCTGCAGGATCCACAGTAGTCCACTGAGATACAACACTGGAATACAAACACAATCTCACACGACAACTCCATCATCTGATTGGTTTGAATTTCACCCAAAGAGATCTCCATCACCATGTTTGATCTCCATGTGGGGAAAGATAAATTCAAGAATATTTTCAATATTAATATCAGAGTACCTGCTTAAGAATAGAAATACATCCAAATGAATGTTAATCAAACTTAAAACGTAATGCACTAGATACATTTCTGGATCACTTGAAGTGAGGACTGTGTACTGTAGACGTATGTGGAATAAACAGTCAATTCATTAATAAACATGGCAGTGTTTCCCATTAATTACTTTAAATAAAAGATTTTTTTTTTTAATATAAAGTTTGCCAACAATAGGGATGTATCAGTAGTATTGGCAGTGGTAGTAGTCGTAATAGTAATCCAGTATCTTTTTTTATTTTCTAAAAAATAAACCAGTTCAACACAGGTATTTTGCTTCATTTATTTGATGGCTCAAATGTATGCTCTAGTAGTCCAGTGGTTCCCAAACCTCTCCTCGAGGCACCCCAGCCGTTCCATGTATTTGTTAAATTCCACCACCAGCACACCCGATTCAACTAATAAAGGGCTAGTTAAGTTGAATCAGGTGTGCTGGTGGTGGAATTTAACAAATACATTGAACGGCTGGGGGTGCTTCGAGGAGAGGATTGGGAAGCACTAGTCTAGTCGATTTTGTGTTTTGAGCACAAAGTTCATCATAGATCTAGCCTCTTTATTTTGCTCTTAAAGTACACCAGATTGATGCATTTAACTTTTAAATGTGGGGGGGGGGGGGGGGCATGCCCCCGGACCCCCCTAGAGGGCCTGAGGTTCACCCACCAGTCTCACAAAATCCTGTGGTACTGGGCATGCGATGGGGATAGTGTGGACCTTTAATACGCTAGTATTACAGATTTAGACAACAAAATTGTGTGTACCATGACCCACAATATCAAAGGAATCCAAAATACCATCACCCTGACGGACTGATGAAAGATAGATGATCATGTTACCCAACAAAGATAGATGTTACCCAACAAACATGCCTACACAAATATACAGGAACACACCTACACATGGAAAACACCTCGCAATCTCCCTGCCAACTCAATACACGAAAACACCCACAGTGGCAATCCCTCTGCCAACTCTCACCACGATTTTCCTACAAAACTCACCCTCCCGTACCTTTAGCGCACATGTGTGATTGAGATTTAGTTATGTGTGCGAGTAGCTTGACGGGTTCCTATGATTAAGAGTTTCCTGGCAGACATTGGGCCATAAGAAGTCAGGCAAGGGTGTGTGGTGTACACGTGTGTGTGTGTGTGGGTGTATGGAGATAAATGACAGCGGTGTTTCCTCGAGGGTGCGTGTATTCCTACTACAGAGGGCCAATAACGGGACAAAAAGTGATATATTTCCACCGCTGTTTTCCCGATGTGGCTACAGCTGTGTTTTTGCCTCCAAGAGCGGTCTATAGGCCCCACGGCTCCAAGTGCTGTTGGGACGGTTTAGTTTTACAGAATGCAGATGAAGTGGGAGGTTCAAA
The DNA here is from genome assembly GCF_963971535.1 of Notolepis coatsorum. Lineage (NCBI taxonomy): Eukaryota > Metazoa > Chordata > Actinopteri > Aulopiformes > Paralepididae > Notolepis > Notolepis coatsorum. Next base: position 65,989,478 of record NC_140168.1, on the reverse strand, counting down.
TAGCTATGGGACAATCCATCACAGGTGGGAGGAGGGATGTCGGAGAGGACTACAGTAGTGCGGGAAGAAGGGTGTGTGGGAAGAGGCCATAGTTTAAAGAGATGCAAACTTCAGATATTGGACACAATCCATGACTTTAGGTTTGTTGTACTAGGGCTAGATGATATGGCCAATGTATCATAACAATATTTCTTTTTTTTTTTTTTTTTTTTTTTTTTTTTACAAACTTCATAAAAAATTTATATAAAATTAACACTTTAATCGCCATGGGTTAAATTCATAATTTACCATCCCTCGCCCAGCTCTATTTGTCTATGGAGAAGTTCCCCTTCTTTGCAGGGCTATAACTTTTTAAATTCTATTGCTAAATTGCCATTATTATGGCCCATTCAATGTCCTATATGTATTGTTCAGGGTGTAGCAACGTTAAACTTTTTCATTCACATATAATATGGTCTAAAGCAGTGGTTCTCAACTGGTCTAGCCTCGGGACCCAACATTTTCCTTAGTCATTAAGTCGCGACCCAAAATTTTGAACCACTATGATTTATGTAAAAAAAAAAAAAATTTGCAGTAATACGCAATCTTTCAAAACATGAAATAAACACAAAAAAGTGCAACAAAAGTGCAACTATTGCTAAAAACCCAATGAAATAAAAGAATAATAAATAATATACAATAATCACTATGCAACAACCATCAAATGCACACAGCACACACACCCACACGCACACACACACTCACTCAAACAAACAACACACTGCAGCACCCACTCTCCACACTTTAGATCACACAAACACACTTACACTTTATATTTATTGATAAAGGATTTGCACTACAACTCGTACACCTACTGTGAATTGTACCTAAACTGCACCTCGTCCATTTATGCCTTGCACTATATAGTATTGTATATTAGTACACTGCACAGTATTGTATATTGTATGGTAACTACGTCTACGAACATTGTACATATGTCTAAACTGAACACTGTGACCTCTTTTTTTTTTCTTCTAATTTTTACTATGTTTTTATTTCATACTATCTTGTCATGCACAGTCTCTGGAGCGCAACAGTAAGAAGCATTTTGTACAAAAGTATTCTGTACTTCTGTATGACAACTATTAAAGAAACTTGAAACTTGAATATATGCTTCTTAGCAGATTTCTTAGCTTAACATAACAGACCTAAATTTGGGGGAACTAATGGGATAACTGAGTTTGCAACAAAAGTGCAACTAGGGCTAAAAACCCAATGAAATTAAATAATAATAATAAATAATTATGCTTCTTAGCAGACTTCTTAGCTTAACATAACAGACCTAAGTTTGGGGGAACTAATGGGATAACTGGGATTGCAATAAAAGTGCAACTAGGGCTAAAAACCCAATGAAATAAAATAACAATAAATAATATGCTTCTTAGCAGATTTCTTAGCTTAACATAACAGACCTACGTTTGGGGGAACTAATGGGATAACTGGGGTTGCAACAAAAGTGCAACTAAGGGCTAAAAACACAATGAAATAAAATAATAATAATAATAAATAATATATCCTTCTTAGCAGAATTCTTAGCTTAACATGCAGGGGACTAATGGGATAACTGGGGATGATGTTTGCTCCTGACAAGAGTCTCAAAGTCTGGGGTGATGGTAGACAAAGCAACTCTGAGGTCATGCTCAATGTCCAATCTGTTCCTCCGCTTTGTCTTCAGCTGGACCAGAGCTGAGAAGCCACTTTCACAAAGATAGGTAGTGAAAAAAAAAGTAAAAAAAACAATTTTTTTTTTTTTTTTACACACACATCCGCGACCCACTCAAAATGGCCCCGCGACCCACCAGTTGAGAAACACTGGTCTAAAGTATAAGTATGTTTTTATCGTTTTCTGCAGCTTTCTCCAGAACTTGATTTATAGCTCCAAATGCATTATATTGATGATGAAATACAGTTTGATAGCAATCGGCGCGAGATGAAAAATTTCAACTGGACGTACTTCTAGAATGATCTACGTATGATCTGATGATGACCGGATGGGCGGGGGATCGGTTATAATTCCGTGGGCAGCGTTAGATGATTCATCCAGAGTGGGTCATATGTTCATCATAGCAGTTTATATGGAATACGTTAGAAAATAACGCTGAATCTTACCGTATGTTCCTCGCGCCGTTGGACGATCAGCGTGGAGTAGACCGTTTTCGATTATGGGATGTTGATCCTGATGAACCATTTCCAAGTTGTATAATACTATATACGTCCAAATAACGTTGTTTATAGAGTTAGGGCGAGCGATTGATCATCCAGTGTGTTGAGATGGAGTCCGGCTACCGATCGCGAGTGACCGGAGCACATATGGATGAGCACTTCCTGTTTGGCGCGCCCCTCCCTCTTGGCCGATCTGCCGATCGGCCACCAGATGGCGCTCTCGAACCGTTACAGTTGAGTGGAGCTCACCAGTACATCTCAGGGCTCCGGAAAGGAAATATGATTTCGATGACAGATTTTTGAAATATTGACATCAAAGACGAGTTACGGCGTCTTCGGCAGAATGAGCATGGCTAGGAATGACGTCTTAACTCGTCCCCGGCGATCATAGTGTTAAACAAAAACACCCACAATACACCCCGCCCCAGCTCAAGGAGATACCCCACCTATCCAGCCCTAATCCGAAAATACCAAAAAAAAAAAAAAAAAAACATTGAGCATGAAGAGAAATCACAAATTAACAAATAGCACTACAGTACGAACAAACAAAGAAAAAACAAGTGGCGATTACCGGGTTTCAAGCCAATATTGTTCATCAGGATTGGAAAATAAGTTCACACAGATGGCAGGGCTGTACACTGCAATGATCTCATCGCAAATTGCCCCTTAATTTGGCCGTTGCGAGTTGGAAATATTATTTGGGAGCAACGTTGCGAGTTGTGATTTCAACCCTTCATTCGCATTTCACTCCTAAATTAATCCATACAAATTAGATACATTTTTTTAAAAACATTAGCCTACAACCAAGGCTGTACAGTGCGACACAATGTCGTGGTGCTATGAAAGAATCTGTCGGCAATGAATGAACTTACTGCGATCACCGATAGCCTGAGTGAAAAAAAAGATTTGTGTGTGGAGTGAATCTAGGTCACGCTATATACTTGGTACTTGTAGTCTATCGTGCGATTAAAGACCATGTCCCTATCTGCGTAGTCTATACATCCAACACCAAATCCCATAATTCCTAGCAAAACGAAACTGAATGTGGCCTCTCTTCCTTTCAATATGGACTATTGCATCGCCAAAGAAGCACCTCATTTCAATACATTTAAGATGCAAATTTTGCTCTGCAAGAACAACGGAGTGGATATCAGTCCATCTTATGACAACCACGTCCGATGTGGAGAGATGATAAGATGATGATGATTGACGTGATGATGTGATGATTGATTGACGGGGAGTCGGACACGGACACTTCTAACGTTCAGGTTCAGCCATCGATTTGGTGAGTAGTAGTAGCCCACTATTAGGACGTGAAATACTGTCTACTTAAATTTATAAAATATCAACCTATCTATCTATCTATCTATCTATCTATCCATCTATCTAATAATGAGACAATATGCAAATAAGATAATACTAATAATTGTCACGGTGTCCCCGTATATGAAATGAAAGTGGCTTGCAACTTTACTGGCTGTCACAAACTGTTTATTTCTCGTTTAGCATAGTATTACATTCCACTTCTATAAAAATCAAAGTCCTACCGTAAGAGCCTCATACGGGTCAATTAAACCTTTTTGATTAGTCTTTCCTTCGAGCTAAGTTGTACTGAACATTTCACTGTCAAAAGCGCAAATGTGAATAAGGTTGCGTCGCAACACGGTTTTCAAAATAAAGGTCACATATACAAATACCTCTCAATTCTTACAAAAAAAAGTCCCGGATATACATAAACATTAATTGGCATAGATCTCTATAAACGGCCCAACACATTGATCACTTTAGGCACACACTGAAACCAGTAACATCACAAATATGAAGCAGGTAATTACCCATACAAATAATAAACCTTTCATGGGGTTATTTACAATAATAATTCATTTGATTTCTAAAGCACTTTTCATTGTGAAACAAATGTATGCAGAGTTTCTTGTCCTCGTGATTAATGCAATGGTGTGTGTGTGTTGTGGTGATCTCATTCAAGGAGCACTACACAAGCGCGCGCACACACACACACACACACAGTTTGTTGTTTGTTCTATTAGTGATTTACACACTCTGTTGGTTCATTATAAAAGATACAAACCTGAAAACAAACGCACTTAATGTTAAATAAAAGGACCACAGTAATGAGGCAGGAGGAACATATTTTTTTAATAATGGTAAAATTGTTATTAAAAAATTTGCCCCTAAAAAATATTTTTTTGCCCCTAAATTTCTCATTTAGGGGCAAGTGTGCCCCTAGTGAAAAAGCTTAGCGTACAGCCCTGGATGGTTCAGCAGTGTTATGAAACATGTCCTGCGAGTTTTGTAATGTTTGGATAAAAAAACGTTATAGATTTATATTATGTTACGCCCACCTTTAGCATTTATTGCGCCCCCTAGTGGTCAATAAGAAGATATGGTTCAGATAGTTATTTGGACATACCCTGCAAATTTGGTGACGATTGGCCTCATGGCATAGGAGTTTAGAGCTGTGACTCTTCACTGGCCTCACGATTCGACGATGCAGCTCAATAATATATTACATCCTCAATTTTATAATCTATATTACTGCACATGGCTACTTTTTCATCAATTAATACAAGCAGTCAGATAAATTAACTTTTATTTAGAAAGTTCTTAAATCAGAATGTCAAAATAAATGTCTTTACTAGTGTTGCATGATAGATACTAGAAAGGTATCTCGATACCCAGCTGTTACAGAAGGTTCAATACTCTTTTTATTAGTATCAGTACTATCGAGTCGAGTGGATGCATGACCAGAGCACTAGCTTTAAGAATACAATATTATATTTGATTTGTAGGGCGCTTTATAGTTGTGGAGCAAATCCCAAAGCGCTGCATTGTAAAAGAACATAAAAGATAGCAAGAGTAAGATAAAAAAAAAAAATAATAATAATAATAAATTATGTTCCGTCACAGCTTCGATGCAGAATCGGTCACGTCCGCATCGTGATGCATCTTAGAATGGAGACATTTCCACAACCCTATAGGAGTTATGACCTTTCAAAATATAAATGATTAAATGATAGCACCCCCATATGGCCAATTGGAGTCATATTTCTTGGAGAGCATTTACTTCCAATTAGAGATGTTCCGATACCATTTTTTCCTTCCCGATCCGATACCTAAGCTTTGGGTATCGGCCGATACAATACCAGTGCACTGCATACATAAAAAAATAAAAATAAAAAAGTATATTATATAAATAAAACTTTTTTTTACAGCTACAGATACTGTTTTATATATACTGTTTTTTTTTAGTAATAAGTAGAAAGTAATGGTATTTATTCAACAGGTGATTGTATAGATTAGTATTAGTATCATTAATTGATAACTATGCTCAATGAGTTCACCCACAGAGCAGTTGTTGGTGGTTCCACACGGACGTTATACGTTGTTGCACTATCCAGGTGCTCCGGTTCAGTTTTTCGTGGCCTATGTTTGCGAAGACGCTCTCTGATTGGCTAGTCGCGTTTTCACCAGTAACGTTACAGTCTTTCCATCTACCGGTAGCTCATGCTAGCTAACCTAGCTCACGGTAACGTCGTCACTGATCGACCACCTCGCGTACACAATTAATGACATGTTGCGGACAGCCATATCGGTGACAATGTTTAGCTTAGCCAAGTCTGCAGGGGTCTACTTACATTTGTTACAGGCAGGACTACCGTAATATATATATTTTTTATATTTTAAATCAACATTTTAATATTACTCCAAGGAAGATTTTTGATTAAGTTAAAAATATAAAATATGACCATATTATTCTGTAACTATTCATATTCAGGATACTTCCCGGTCAATGCTTGCACACGGACACCCAACAGAATTTCATGCACATAAATTGCAATCTCTCTTAGCTGTGAGAAGGATGAAAAAGAAAAATCCCAGCGCAATAAAGATATTTTTATTGCACTATTAAAGTGTTGACGAGGCTACTGAGTGGGGCCAGTCTGGACACAACACCCTGTGTTTGAGTGTGTGAACGAGAGAAAGAAAGAGGGAGACACCTTTCAGATGAATCTGCCCACTTGTTCAGCCCATCTCCCAGTTGGAATGAAAATGTCATCTTATTAGATAAAAACAAATCACCTATATATATTTTTATTGCAGATGTTAAAAGTTTTCCAGAGGACATCATTTAATAATAATAATTGGGACATTGTTTGCAATTGAAAAAAGGTATTGTATGATGCATTGCAATATTACAATACTGTGAGTGTGACAGTATTGTGATAATATCGTATCATGGGGCCTCTGGTGATTCCCAACCCTAGTACTGGTGAATCCCTAATACACTCCATACACACACTCTGTATGTGTGGTGTTTTGTGATCCAGAGATCCTACACACACATAGGGCTGAGCCCAAACGTTCGAACCTTCGTTTGTTATGTTGTCATTCGAATTAATGATTTCGATTCGAACCCGTTTTTTTTTAACAAAAAATATATACCAGAATGTGATATATATCAGAATATCACAGTACTATGTTGTGTTTACAATAATTCAAGTCACACGCGCTAACGTTAAGATAGAAGGAGCCGTCGGCCAACAAAGATGTTGTTTCAACAAATGTATTCACAAAATGGATTACCATCCCAACGTTATTGAAGCCTCCCATGACCAGTAAGTAGGTACTACTACTCTTAATAACCGCAGCAATATGCGCATATGCACTACGTTATATGCGTAAATGTGCCTAAAGTAAAGACAGTACTGAACCAGAAACATTATTTAGGAGCACATTTTTTGCATGATTAAAAATGAACGTCCGTTCGAAAAACCCTGGCGAAGTTCGAATGCCAAAAACAGGCTTCGGGGACAGCTCTAACACACACACACAGGGGAAACCTGGGTGTGAATCATTGCACGTGCCGATTCATTAACATGCTCTATTTTGCGTCTCCAGGACCACTTCATGTGCGCCGCTGGATCTTTACGCTTCATGGACAATCATCTTCAGTCTCATTGAAAACCTAGAGCAGTCGTGCCCAACCAGTCGATCGCGATCGACCGGTAGGTCGCTCGTTGGTTTCAAGTAGGCCGCGAGATTATTTTGGAAAATCATTTAATTTGATTTGATTTGGAGGGGAGGACAACACACGTTCGAGCAGTCCTGTGTATAAAAGGCAGCCTGCGCCAATCGATACCATCTACATTCCGGACAGCGAGCTTCACCATAGGGATGCAAATTGATGCCTTTGTTTTCATGGAGTGGCATGAGTGGGGGTCGGGCCCATCATCTGGCAGGTACAGTATAAACGTGGCTCTGAGACCAGTCGTGAGTCACTCGAAACTGCAAGATGAATGGAACACCACCAGCTAAAAAGAGGTTCATTCAGAGGACACTCGTTTTCAACAACGCAAGCAAGGCTTCACTGCCGCCAGGACCCTCCGACGAGCTGCGCCTGCCGCCGCCGCCGCCAGGGAGCAGCTCCAACGCCGCCTCCGATGAGCTGCCGGATAGCACCAGCGTCAGCGCCGCAAGCAGAACCGGAGCAGCCAAAAGACCAAAAACATATCATTTCCATGAAGAGTGGGAGGAGGCTTACTTTTTTGTTTATTTCAACGCAAAGTCAGTATGTCTGATTTGTAAACAAACTGTGGCTGTGCCGAAAAAGGGTAATTTGGAGCGGCATTATACAACGATGCACAAGAAACACCGCACGGATTTTCCTCCAAAAACAGTCCTACGAAGAACAGCACTCCAGCAGCTGAAGTCTTCACTAGTGGGACAACAGTCCACTTTTACGAAGCCCAGCACCAAGGCAAAAGCTGCAACAATTGCTTCTTATCGTGTCAGTCACATTCTCGCTAAAAAGAAAAAATCCTTTAAAGACGGCGAATGTGTAAAAGAAGCATTGACTGCCGCTGCCGATTCACTCTTCGGTAATTCCAAGTATCACACAGAGATTATGGATGCTGTTAAAGACCTTCAGCTGTCACGTAATACTGTGACCCGGCGCTGTGAGGAAATGTGTTATTCCCTGCAGTTCGATGAATCGACTGATATGGTAGATGTGGCACAGCTATGTATTTACATTAGAATGGCCTTTGACGACATGAGCGCAAAAGAAGAGCTGCTCACCATATTGCCTCTTAAAGGATACACTAAAGGTGAAGACATCTTTCAAGCCTTCATGGAGTTCGCTAAGCAGAGCAACCTACCCCTCCATAAACTCATCTCTATTACAACCGATGGGGCACCAGCCATGGTTGGCTGTAATAATGGGTTCATCGGACTGTGCAAAAAAAGCGACGCTTTCCCGGACTTCCTTAATTACCACTGCATAATTCACCAACAAGTGCTGTGTGCAAAGATTTTAAATATGAAGGACGTTATGGATATCGCTATGAAGATTGTGTGCTCTGTCAGGGCAAGGAGCCTACAGAGGAGGCTATTTCGTGCACATATGGAGGAGACGGGGGCGGAGCACACAGACCTGCTGCTGCACACAGATGTAAGGTGGCTGAGCAGAGGTAGATTTCTGGAGAGATTCAGCGAGTTGCTGCCTGAAATTAAAGAGTTTCTCAAGCTTGCTAAACATGCCGAATATACACATCTAGAGGACAACAACTGGCTTTTGAATTTGGCATTCATAACCGATGTCACTGGCATGCTGAATAACCTGAATTTAGAGCTGCAGGGAAAGGATAAATGTGTAATAAACATGATCAGCTCAGTGAATGCTTTTAAAAGCAAGCTCACCATGTGGGCGAGAAGGCTGCAACGCAGTGACCTACGTGACTTTCCTCACATGCAAGCAGAACTTCAACGTCAGGGTGAGGACACCGCACAGTTTGATTGCACACATTATGAGGAGCAAGTTCAAAGCATCTCGTCAGAGTTTGATAAGCGCTTCACAGACTTTTCAATACTTGAACCTGTTGCAAGCTACATGTGTTTTCCATTTGGAACTGTAGATGTGGATGACATCACATCCAAAGTGGCCACACCAGGGTTAGAAATTAAAAAAAAATGCAAGGGCTTTTTTTGCCCCCCTTAATTGATTTTCGGGGGCTTTTTTTTGTATTTCGGGGGCACTGAATTTTTATGATAAACGGTAGGGGTGGGACGGTTCACAAAATGGACGGTTCAGTTCGTATCACGGTTTTGGGGTCACGGTTTTCAGTTCGGTTCGATATACGTACATTTTTATTAAAAAAAATGTAACACTCAAATCTAAACATGCTTCTCATTTATTAAAATTTTTTTAAAAGTTTACAGTGTTAGTGTTTACAGCCTTAAATAATGTTTGGCACACAAAGACCGAACTGACTGAAAAATATAGGCTACATTTGTAGTATTAACTTAGTGCAAACAAACAATATGCTCAGCCAGCACTTGACTTTCCTTTCTTTAATATAAACACAAAAAAACAATGTCAACCATGTTTAAATTCCCTGATTGTCAGTTCTTAATGGAAAGATTCGTGTTCTGCTTGAAATTATTATGTATCTGTCTACATTTATTTAGACTAACATTATTTAAATATTGAGTGCAACTGTGGTGGATTACGTAATTCGGTGAGTTGGAACCATCTATGGGTTGGCGCCGGGTCCCCACGGACATTTTAGTGTCACGCACCTTCAGCTCAGGCAATGTTATTATCAGCTCCGGTAGCTCCGGTAACGTTAGGAGGTGATGGCATGCAGTGGGAAAGCGGCAATAGTCCCGGTTGGAGTTAGTAACCTCACCTCCGCCAAATGATTTTTTTTTTTTTTTGCGCGTCATCTGAACCGTACGATACACAGACGCGCCATTACCGGATAAATATATATATATAATTAGTAAACTGTCGGGGGCATTTTGTGCCCCCCTTAACAGATTTTCGAGGGCATTTTGTCCATTTTCAAGGGCATTATGCCCCAAGCCCCAGTTAATTTCTAACCCTGGGCCACACTGTTTAATCTGGACAGCCATGCTGTGGAGAACAAGATCCTCACACTTCAAACTGACATTGAGATTAAAGCCAGGGCAACACAAGGGATGAAGGCAACACAAGGGATGAAGGCAGAGTTCTGGGAGCTACTGCTGCCTGAGAAGTACCCCAACCTCAGGAGATGTGCCATGAACTTAACAGCATGTTTTGGATCAACCTACCTGTGTGAGTCTGCTTTCTCTCACATGAAGATCATCAAGTCCAAGTACAGAACCACATTAACAGATGACCATCTTGTGGACTGCCTGAGGCTTGCAACCAGCTCCTACAACCCAGACATTGAAAAACTAGCTACCTCTTCCCAGTGCCAACGTTCTCACTAAGGTAGAGACATTAAAAAGAAAAAAGAAAAACAGATAAAGGAGAACTATCAGTGACTGTTGACAGACCTTTTTGTGGAATTGTTTTTTGATTGTATTCCATTTTGCAATGTGACAGCTCTGTTTACACATCATTCCTATTCCTTTTTTTATTGTACATATATTTGTTTCATTATTATTAGTTAGAATCTAACTGAAAAATATATTCACAGTATTCACAGTGTCATAAGGTGCATAAGGCTAGTATTAGTAGTAATAGTATTACCCATTCAATATGCACATGACAGAAAATATTATATGGCATATGGCATGTGCATATTGAATGGGTAATACTATTACTACTAATACTAGCCTTATGCACCTTATGACACTGAATATATTTTTCAGTTAGTTAGATAGTCAATTATATTGACATTTGTGTTGTTTTTACTACCTGTACGCCCCCCCCCCCCCTTCCCCCATGCTGCCATTATGCCTGAATTTCCCCAAGGGGATCAATAAAGGAATATCTTATCTTATCTTAGCCGAGAGTAGGACAAATATGGGCTGGTAGCTCTCGGCTAGGTGGCAAATTAAAAAGTAGATCTTGGTTCAAAAAAGGTTGGGCACCCCTGACCTAGAGCATGATGATGAGCATCCCTTTATAATAACTCCCAACCCCCCCACACACACACGCGAGCCTTGCCCTGGGGCTCACCAGGGGCCCCACTCAGGGGGCCAATACCCTAAAAGTTACTGATTTATCTTCTTTCTGAATACTAAATCATTTAAATGGTCGATGGATACTTACAATGCTCCCCAAACGCTACGCCCATTTCTGTGTGTGTATGTGTATGTGTGTGTATATGTACGGTGTGTGTAGAGCCATATGGAATCCGCGATCACGGAATCGCGGAATTGAGCAATAAAAATGGAATCCACTAAAAAAAAAAAAAAAAAAAAAAAAATTTACCTTTTTTTTTTACTGTTGTGGGACTTGTACAGCACTTTGTTCAACTTTGTCAGTGCTGTAAAGTTGAAACCTTTTTAAATCTTAGACAAACAAAACACTTTGCTTTCATGAAATATTGTAAGCCGTCATTTGAGGCTTTATAAAAGCAGCACAATGAACACAAATCTGTCAGTGCAGAGTCCGACCTCATCTTAAATAACAAACAGCATTGCTTGTTGTAGTTAACAAAGAGAGGCAGAGTTGATTTTGCAAAAATATATATAATTTTTTTTTTTTTTAATAATCGAATTTTTTCTTCATATTCGAATCCCATGCCCATCGAACAAAGCTTCGAAGTATTTAAGACAGCCCTATTAAATGGACTGTTATATCTTATTAAATTGTGGGCATTTATTCATTCCCACTTATTAGACACTATTTCTGATGGTAAAATGAGCGTACAAAGCAAAATACAGAATTCTGAAATATTAAAACGGAAAAAACGGAATTTGGAAAAAAATATAATGGAATTTGGAAAAAAATAAAACGGATTTCATATGGCTCTAGGTATGTGTGTGTGTGTGTGTGTATATGTATATAATGTATTGTATGCATGTGTTTTAAGGGACCGATTCCAGGAAAATTCCACTGGGAGATACCAGGGTTTCCGTTAGAAAAAATTGTTGCCGGTCTCAGGGTCCGGTAGATTTTTATCTACCGGTCAAATGAGAGAAATTCCGGTCAGAGTTTATTGAGCTTAAAAACAACAGGCTATATAAAGAATGACATCCTCAAGGCATGTAGATTTATAATATTTTAACTTAAAGCTAGGCTACTTTTGCGTATACAGTCATTATATTCCAAATAAAATAAGTCCAGAGACTCCGTGCTGCTGCCGACTTTAAATCAAATAGACCTGTGTCTGTGGGCAGTCGGCCCGACATTAATAAACAGCAGTCTGTTATAATCACATTTATGAGCTAACGAATTCCGTTATATTGGACATTTGTATTAATTATATCAAGCGAAGAACTGAGAAATTTGGCAGAGAGACGGCAACATTATCGTGGGTTTGCGTGATGTATATCTCCACCTAGTCCCAACGACTTGGTGCTGGTCATAATGTCCGGTGAAAACAACTCCCTCCAAGCACAACTTGACCACCCGAACCGTACCAAAACAGGCCAAAATTAAATAGCCCATGCGACGAACGATTCATTACATTCGTTTCATCGTTGCTCCACCAAGCAGCCGGTCCAACAATATCAGCGCGAGCGCCGCAGTTAGTTTGCAAGAAGCATCCAGCTGCAGACCCGCAGAGCAGCTTTCCAGGTCTGGGGACCGCACTGTGCCAGCAAAGCTGGTGGGTTCTGTGGGTCTGCAGCTGCATGCCTTCCGCAAATCCAGCAGCAAGCTCTCGCTGAGCGAAGCAACGACAACAAACGCAATGATTGTTTCGTTCATCGCATAGGCCACCCAACTCCAGCCCATCCAAATACAATTCAAATAATCAAACTGTGCCCAGAGGGAACTATTTTCACCGGACACTATGACCGGAGAGATTAAATTTGTCGGACTTCAACAGATTTTGCCAGTCAAATACCGGTAATTACCGGCTAACGGAAACGCTGAGATACGCTGCAGAGGCCAATTAATGTAATCAAAGGGATGCTGCAAATCACCACTGAGAAGCTGCTGCTGCGGAAGACACACACATACTGTACATACACTCCAATGACCTAGAAACCTCTAGGCCTTGTCCAGACGAAGACTGATCAGATCTTTTTCGTTTTCATTTAAAAAAAAAAAAAAAAATCCGTAAAAACGAAATCGTCTCATGAAATAAGTGTGTGTCACAATTATTATAAATAAAATAAATATCTTTCCTGTTCTAGACATCACTCTTTTATTTTGAAACCCCCGACCGGAAGAGTTATCGTTGTTTCCGCTAGCAGAATAACTTGTGTTGTCCGGTTCTGTGCTTTTGAGCTGATGCTAATTTCCAAAGGATAGGAGAGAGACACCGCGGCGCAAATGCAGCTACAGGCAATCGATGATGAGGAGGAGGAAGAGCTGCTGATTTTGATCGGCAGGAGAGAGAGAGCGCGTCAAAGCCATATATAACATAATAGCCCGGTGGTGAGGTCAGAGGCAGCTCGAACTGCCTGTTGTATTAAATTAATTGATTGATGTTTAACTTGTCTCTGTGTCCAGTCCTTTCGGCGTAGTGGCACCGTCGCCTCACAGCAAGAAGGTCCAGGGTTCGATTCCCGCTTGGGGACCAGGTTTCCGCGATGCCAGGTACCCAAGTGGGTGATCTCCCAGGCCTTTCTGTGTGCATGTTCTCCCCGTGCTCGCAAGGGTCCCCCGCCCCCCCGATAAGAGAAACCCAATGGAAAAACATGCACAACAACAGATCGCCAACGCTGTCGCGTCTGTGACGAAGACGGGCAGGAGCACTTGGATGGTCCCCGGGCGTGGTTCACGGCACAGCCCTCGTCTGCACTTGGGGGGGGAAGGACGACGGGATGGGTTAAGCGCAGAGGAGTATCGCATCGGCGATCCTAAAAGACAATGCATGCCTGTGTATGTTCCGGTGTGTGTGTGTTTAAAAAACTAACCACTGTCTGTGCCACTAAAACATTGAGTGTCGTTGCATGCCGAATAAAGACCTCTGCGACAGGTCCTGCATTATTATTAATTTCGACTAACTCCACCCGTACATTCTAAACAATGAATGATGCATGCAATTGTATTAATGTTACTGTGTGTTGTAAGGCTGAGCCCGAATGTTCGTTCGTTACGTTGGCATTCGATTCTAAATCAAAATTCGAATTTTTTATAATAAAAAAATTTATATCTTTTTGTATGCGTCTATTCATTTTAAACCAATGGGGTTTTTCTTCACAGTTGCAGATAAAGATTAGGCTACACTAATATTATAGTATTAAAAAAAACTGCTACGTTATATTCATTAAAGAAAGTTGATTTAATAAAAAAGAAAGACTCATTTAAACAGTTTAATCACTTTATTAAAATTGAGGATTTAGTTTGAGGATATTTATTTAAATTTTTTTTTAATTAAAAACGAAGGTTCGAACGTTCGTTCGAAAAACCCTGACGAAGTTCGAATCCCAAAAACAGGCTTCGGGGACAGCCTTAGTGTGTTGTTGTAGCTATGTTAATACATTCTGAATGGCATTAACGTTAGTTGGGTATGTTAGTGCTAATGTTGATCGCATTGAATTAGCATCAACGCTAGCTGAAAGGCAGGCAGCAGTTCAGCTTTACTGGAGTCCCTGAAGAATATAGAAGGGGGTTTACTTCAAAACAAAGCTGTATTCAGTTCTTGTGGATGGACATTGTTTGGACGTAGACCACATTGCCACCTACATGTGGGTTGATTGTCCAATTTCCCTATTGCACTACTATGTAAACATAGTATGTTAATAAGGGTGTTTTCACATTCGGTACAATTAGCTTCGTAGTCGTACAGCACAATTTCCCCCCTTTCTCCACTCCCCCTGCCGGCCATCTTTCACACTAGTAATGTTGTTACCCGAGGACACTCGAGTTCAATGGCAAACCATACCCGAATACACATGAACCGTACCTGAATACACCTGTTATGCCGGGCCATTCAGACAAGGCCCATGTGAACAGCTGGTTTAGGATCAGTTAAAATACAGAGAGGCGATGGGAGAGAGCAGTGTTGAAAAGGGCGTCGAGATAGTTTGGCTTGGCTGGCCACCGTGCTACCTGTCATCACTCTCACAGGCTTCCCAAATGGCTTTTTTTTCTCCCTCTCTCCCCCTCCCTCTCACACACACATAAAGTGTCAATATAAACAGTGTTGTAATAGTGAGTGTAAGAGGTCCAAATAGCTGTACTAGTGTGAGGAGCATTTGCCAAAACGACCCCTTCTCCATGATTATTAAAATCTACTGGATTTTCCCGATAATGAACATGTATTTATGTCTACCGTGGGATTTTAAATGAGTTTCATAAAGACCACACAAAACTTCAATCTAAGAGGAAAAGTATACGTGCCAAACTCAAGATTAGTTGATTTTTTATTTATTTTTCTTGTGACAGGAGTGATTGGACTGCAGACCGCCTCCATGCTCATAAAACACGGGTGGCTCTGAAAAAGTGGAAAATGTGTGTGAGAACTTAAGGTTGGCGATTACTAGACACTTTCTCAAGGCTGCAGAGCTAAAAAACAGCCTCTAGAACGCTGCGATAGCCTAAAAAACTCGTTACGGTTTAACAAGGTGGAATAGAGTCAAGTAGGTTATGCAACAGAGAGGGAGGGAGAAGAAACCTTGCGGGAGGAAGAGGCTAAAAGAGACAGAATTCAGCAGAGAGAGAAATCGAGGAGAGCACATTTTCAGATTAAATACAAATTAATAATACAAATGGGATAACTGGGGTTGCAACAAAAGTGCAATTAGGGCTAAAAACCCAATGAAATTAAATAATAATAATAATAAATAATTATGCTTCTTAGCAGACTTCTTAGCTTAACATAACAGACCTACAGTACGTTTGGGGGAACGAATGGGATAACTGGGGTTGCAACAAAAGTGCAACTAAGGGCTAAAAACACAATGAAATAAAATTATAATAATAATAAATAATATATCCTTCTTAGCAGACTTCTTAGCTTAACATGCAGGGAACTAATGGGATAACTGGGGATGTTTGCTCCTGACAAGAGTCTCAAAGTCTGGGGTGATGGTAGACAAAGCAACTCTGAGGTCATGCTCAATGTCCAATCTGTTCCTCCGCTTTGTCTTCAGCTAGACCAGAGCTGAGAAGCCACTTTCACAAAGATAGGTAGTGAGAAAAAAAAAAGTAAAAAAATAAATAAAAAAATTACTTTTAATTTTTTTTTTTTTTTACACGCACATCCGCGACCCACTCAAAATGGCTCCGCGACCCACTTTTGGGTCGCGACCCACCAGTTGAGAAACACTGGTCTAAAGGACTGGACACAGGGACAAGTTAAACATCAATCAATTAATTTAATACAACGGGTAGTTTGAGCTGCGCGCACCATATTATATACGGCTTTGAAACGTTCTCTCTCTCCTGCCGATTGAAATCCTCATCATCGATTGCTGTAGGCCAGGGGTGCCCAACCTTTTTTGAACCAAGATCTACTTTTTAATTTACCACCTAGCCGAGAGCTACCAGCCAAAATTGTATATTGTAAGCAGTCATTTGAGGCTTTATAAAAGCAGCATAATGAACACAAATCCGTCAGTGCCGAGTCCGACCTCATCTTAAATAACAAACAGCATTGCTTGTTGTAGTTAACAAGGAGAGGCAGAGTTGATAAAATGTTCTCTCTCTCCACTCCTTTGGAAAATAGCGTTACGTTAGCTTAAAAGCACAGAACCAGACGACAAAGTTATCCTGCTAGCAACAAAACAACGATAACACTTCCGGTCGGGGGGTTTCAAAATAAAAGAGCGACATCTAAAACAGGAAAGACATTTATTTAGTAAATTTGTGGCACGCACTTATTTCTCGAGACTTTCATTTTTACGGAAACCTTTTTTTAAATGAAAACGAAAAAGATCAAAATAGTTTTCGTCTGGACATGGCCTGAGTGAGTGTATGCTGATTGTGAATGCAGCAGATAACCACTGATAACATGAAAGACACGGCACCAATACTCCGTCATTAAGAAAAAAAACAGTGTTGCTGATTAGAGGGAAACTACATTTTAGAGTGAAAAAGAAAATGTCCGTTTCCATGGGAACAAGAGACTGGTATGTTGTTTTCGTGAGCATTTTTTTAAAGTCTGCATAATGACCATTTGTAAAATTAAGTTATCCCATCCCAACCAAGTGAGGGAAAATGGCATGTTATCAAGCAGTTTGGCACCAGAGCCAAGTTGTAAAAGACAAAGTGCTTTAATTGGTGGTTTTCAAAGGTTAAGAGTCACATTTCATTACCTGGCCCTGAACAAACTGTCACAAAAGACGGGTGTGTCTCTAAAGGGCTTGAAGATACTTCCTCGCTACGCAACAGTGTTAAGTGCTAATTGGTTCGGTACAAGGTGGCTCAGTTCTAATCAAAGAAGAAACAAAAAACAAACAAACACCCATTACCCACACACACAAAACATCCCAAACTAATTTATAAATGGTCACTAACATTTACTTTGTTTGTTTAGAGGACAGCCTATGTTAGCACAGATAATGTGGTGTTTTGGTGCTAGATCGGACACCTCGAGGCAACACTAGATTCCTGTGACGTAGCCTAAAACTGTAACCTGAAAATGTTTGGCCAGTCAGAGGACGACAATGCGCCGATCTAGCGCTACCAAATGAACATTCAGCAAAGCGCACCTGTAGAGTTGCCTGAAGCAACTAAAGCGTCGGGCTGAAGGGCATGGCTCCAGGCGCTGGGCTGTTATCACTCAAGAGCAGCATGCGTGACCCACTGCGTCAATGGGTTACTCGGGGACAATAATGACACAATGCTGCCATTGACTAACTCCAATGTTGGCATTAACCTGGGCCCCTGACATCATTCCCACCACAAGACAAGCATCATGCGACAGGAAGTGCCCCAAATAGGTGACAAACAATAAATCAGATATCAGCTGAGCTACATGGGTAATTGACCACACAACATTATACACAACCTCCCACTATATGCCTCAGTGAAATACCACAGGAAATATGCATACCGGAAACTACAAGAAATTAAAATATAATTTCCCTCCAGACAGAGCACTGAGTTAAGAGGATATCATGTCCAAAGACAGTCGGATTGCCGGATTGTCATGTCAATTAGCATATTACTTTCAAAACTATATATACTGAAGGTTTATCTGGTTAATATAAAAAAAAACACCTGGTATGGCAATTAATGATATATAAATAGTATACACAACATTTGTAGATAGAGTTTGACCTTTAATTGTAATGGCAGGGAGTCTTGACAGCAACCGCTGAATTCCTCTGTGTCCCATTTCAACAAGCTGATTATTTTCAGTCCAGATCTGGGGTATCTCATCAATGAACCGCACCATGTCCCATTAAAAATCAGAGACGGCTGTTCTGTTGATAAGGCCAGCAGCCAGTGAAGTAAAGCAGTTGTTCCATGGAGGGTTTGTTCCATATCACCGGCTAACGGTCTGTCCTTACATCTCCAATCCACATGCAGATACTAGGGATGTAGCGATACGCTCCGTGGACTGTAACGACTGTACCGTTCGATACCGTTGACATGTGGTTCGCTAATGGCTGCGTTCTATTATTGAGATCTCCTTGTTAAAATGTTATTGTGTGAGCCCGGCATTCTGTGGGGGCAGATGGTAAATGGACTGCATTTATCCAAAGTGCTTTATATTTACATCAGCCTATATTTAGCTGACGCTTTTATCCAAAGAGACTTACAAGTTCTGTACGACAAGTCAACAGGAAGGGTACAACTCATTCAGCTGAGTAACAATGTTCATCAGTGTTGAAACTTGGGTGCTGCAGTGTTGAGTGCATAGGAGGACATATTAGTACTATAGTAGGTAGTAATATAGACATGGAAAATGTATTAGTGGATGAGTGCATGATAGAAGACACTGACAGTAAGAAGGTTAGTATTTATTTAAATAAAACATTTAATTAAATTTCAGATATTGATTGAAGAAGTGCGTTTATAGTCAACAGCAAAAGATTGGTGGTCGGGTTTCAGCGGTCCCAACTGTGGTGGGAAGTTCGTTCTACCATTGTGGAGCAAGGACCGAGAATAGGCGGCTTCTCTTTGATGACCCTCCCGGAGCTCGGATAGGAGTGGGTCTGTGGCGGCGAGAAGATGTAGAGCGGAGGGGTCTTGTCTTGAGGGTGTGTATTTAGAGACCATTGACGGAGGTAGGCGGGAGGCGTGGACGGTATGGTCTAAAATTTATATCACGGTATAATTTAAAGCATAGACGGTAACGGTATATATCACGGTGTATGGCGACTGTTCAAACTTACTGCAGTCACCGAGAGACTAACACGGGGAAATAATGGTACCTGCCAGACGCGCCGCTCGCCACATAATCACGGATCCAGGATACTGTGTTTGGTTAGTTTATTGGAGTTAAAAACAGTTCATATAGTATCAAAAAATAGAACGAGTCATGGTTTGATTCATCATAGTGTAACGTGCGTGCGGTCAGCAAAGTGTGACTTCCCCGGTCACTCCCTCAACATTAATGTTCCCGAAACCCGCCCGTGAACAGCTGACTTTACTACTACGACACCACGTGACCCATTTGTGAATGACGTGACCCTAACAACCCGAGTTGTGTATACCTGTCACCAACACACGGTATCAGTGTTTCCGTTAGAATAATTTTTTGCCTGATAGGCAGGCTATATAAAGAATGACATCCTCAAGGCATGTAGATTTATAATATTTTAACTTAAAACTAGGCTACTTTTGCGTATATAATCATTATATTCCAAATAAAATAAGTCCCGAGTCGAGACTCCGTGCTGCTCCCATTGCAAACAGCGGGGCTGGATGCTGGATTTTGCTAGAAGCATATGTAGCTGCAGAGCCGCAGAGCCAGGGGCGCTTTCAGGTCTGGTCACAGGCCCGCTCAACAGCGCACCCCCCCCCCCACCCAACGGCTGAATTGCACAGTGCAATACTCCAATTCAGCCATTGGCAATTCAGCCGTTGGGTGGGGGGGGGGCGCTGTTGAGCGGGCCTGTGACCAGACCTGAAAGCGCCCCTGGCTCTGCGGCTCTGCAGCTGCATGCTATTCGCAAATCCACTGCTGCAGCCGTCCTCCCGCTGCAGCCGTCGTTATCATAACACTACACACATATCATAATGTTTACAGCAAACTGTAGTTGATCACCAGGTATGTTTTATTAACGTAGAATAATTCATATAAGAAAAACGATAGGGAAATCTCTTACCTTTCTCCACTGGTTAAAAATGCCAGGAACTGAAATTGAAACTTGCTGTGCGCCGCGGTCAGGGGCGTAGCTGGGGGGGGGGGTAGCTTAGGATGATTCCAAGGGCCCAGCACTGGGGGGGGGGGGGCCCAAAATTTTTTTTTTTTTTACTAGACATCACTCAGGTGTATTATTGATGCTCTCATTGATACTATGTTTGTGTGTGTGTGTGAGATATATAGAGAGAGAGGGGGGGCTTTGGTAGACTATTGCATTGGTCCATTCATTGAAGATGAACGCAATGCGACATCCTTTACTAGGCTCACCCACCAACAGTGCAGGTGCTGAACTGCTGATCCGAATGTATAGGTAAAAACCATATTATGCGTTTATCAATAAAAAATTGGCCAACATTGGAGCTACACCCCTGGCCGCGGTGATATGCGTTTATTATGAAATGACAATTGCGTGTTGACACGCCCACTGCGCGAAGCCTCCTAAATAACTTTTTCCAGTTTGCACATATCTATTATCTATGACTAATTCTATCTATTTTTAGGGGCAAATGCGATTGAAATAGTCGCGCTGTGGTTACATGACGTCATTGCTATTTTAGAGCTGCTCTACCGGTTACACGGTATAGTCAAAATCCATACCGTAGAGCAAATTCATACCGTTTATACCGTCCACCCCTAGCGGGGAGCCATTCCCTTTGCTGCGCGATATGCCAGGTCGAGGACCTCACTCACACACACACCCAAACCGATGGTAGACGCAAACCACACAAGGTGCCAAGCTGCTCATCGGGAGCAGTTAGGGGTTAAGTGTCTTGCTCAAAGACGCTTTGACACGCGGACCGGGAGGAGCCGAAATAGAACATGGGAACCTTGAGATTACCAGATAGGGCTGGGCGATATGACGATATTATATAAATATCGGGTACAGTTCATTAACGATACACTTTTTCAACGTATCGTGGATATCGTGATGTTTTGCCCAAGAGGATTGTCAATCTGTCCACACGTTACTCGTTCATATCTCAGCCTGTGCTGAGATATGCCCATTCCGCTGTCTGTTAATAAAGTTTTCAATCAGACAGATGTATGGAAAGGCTTTTATTATAACATTCGTTGTAGTAAAATCATTATGCCTCATTTAGTCATCCTGTGAAGCACTGGTCTCCTACTCGACGGCCGCGGGGAGCTAACGTTAGTAGCTTTGTTGATGTTCAGCACACGGGACATTCAGGAAGTCAAAAACTCATAACGCTTGCCGATTGGTGCTAAGAACAGCAGGGCGGGTGCAAGCGGTGTGACGTCATTGGCAGACTCGACTGTCAATCAAAATGATTATGTTTCCGTCAGAATGAATGAATGAAAACTGTATTAAAAGGTTGCAGAATGGGTACAATACAGTACAGGAGGATGAAGACCAGAAAAAGACTTTCGGCTTTTTTACATAAGGGTCCTCCATTTTCAATTCATCAAAACATTTAGAGACATACATATATACAGTAGTTTCATAAAAATGCTAAAATGCTATTTATTGATTGATTGATTTAAAACTTTAACATATTGCAGAATGGGTACAGTACAGCTCAATACATACAATTGTTAAGGGGATGCAGACCAGAGAAAGACTTTAGTCTTGTTTACATCAGGGTCCCCCATTTTCAATTCATCATATTTCATATCTAAATCATATAATATCTCATATGCAATATATAATCTAAATCTAATATAAAAATGCTAAATGCATGGGTATTTTATTTTGTCTTTAATGTTAGCTTGCAAACTCAAATACTGTCTTGGTAAGCCTCATAATGAATTGTTTGGGGTAAAAAAGAAAAACATCGTGATGTGTATCGTGTATCGCCGAAAGGTCAGAAAATATCGTGATATCATATTTAGGCCATATCGCCCAGCCCTATTACCAGACAACCTCTAAACCTCCTGAGCGACTGTTGCCGGTCAGAAATAAGGTGTGGAGAGAGTGGAGATGGCGCTCAGACCAGATGAGAAAACATCTGATTGAGCAGGTGAACATGCATAACTTCAACTTGAGATAGATTGAGGAAGCTTTTGGTTTTATCATTTTGGTTTTCCCATTTTGCAAAAAGACAATGACGAAAAGCCATCACGATGAAAAGCGCTCAAGATGCCTTTGCAGCCGCACTCCCCCAAAACAGTCCATGAGATGAAGAAATAACCAGATGCATCAGTGTCTTCAATGCAAAAGACTTGGGGGTGTTTGGTCGTCAATAAGGACATATTTCTGGGTGGCTGAGTGGCGCAGTGGGCAAGGCGCTCACCACTAACGCAGGATATGCTGGTATCGAGCCCAGCTCTCGGCGTTGCTACCGGCTTGGCCGGTCGTCATACTAACACAATTGGCAGTGTTAGAGGGTGGGAAAGCTGGTGGGTGGGGATTGGACGCTGTGGACAGCGACTCCTACAGGTCGGTTGGTGCGCCTGTACAGCAGAATCAGGAAGTATCGGGGGCAGCGTGAGCCTCCCACGAGTTACTCCTCGCCACAGAGATCGCACTGTTCAGGTGAAAAGATGCAACGGCTGCCTCCTCGTGTACCGGAGGGGACACGTGATGCAATGCTTGGTCCTCACTGCAGCTGACCAGTGGGAGGCATAGTCTAGCAACGTTCGAGACAGGGGAGAATTGGCGAGGCGAAATTGGGATGGGAGAAAAACAGAAAGATAAGGAGAAAAAGTGGATAAAAAAAATTATAATAAGTACATATTTCGGCTCACTGAACCAAGTACAATGGCCACACTTTAGCCGCACTGACCTACCAGCTCTGTACAAAGAGACCAAAGCTAAAGTGACACAAAACCTCAGTCAGACACAGAGTGCATCTGAAAAACAACAGACGGGTGGACCTCCAGGGGATGACCCAGAGCTACGTTACAGTCGCAGCCCATGTAATGACCAGCCTGTGGGGAGTGTACTCCAGACGCGCCCTGGAGTCAGAGCTGAAGTGTGTTGAAATCGCCTTTGTTTTGAAGCAGGGAGCTTGGAATGACTAATAATAACAATCATCATCACATTGCTGTCGTTAGACGATGCAGGAAAAATGGATGTAGCAGTGGCTGGGCTTGCTCCCCACATCAAATGGTTTGTGCGCACTTTAAACCTAGCTTCACAAGCAGGTTTGAATGTACTGTGTGTCAGTTGTATGCATCTGAAGTTCTCATGGCATATTAGAGAACGCCCGGTAATGACCGGAATTTTTCACTGTGATGGCAGGTGTCGTAGATGTTAATGTTAGAAACTAAATTGTTTGCCAATTTGCACATGCATAGGTCATGGCTGGCTGTGGATACTAGTACTGATTTTGATTTATTTTATTTCGGTGTCGTGCAAAGTGCCCAAAAATACTGTTTTACATTACACATACAATTGTATTATCTAAATACAGATTAATACAGACGTACTAGTGGCTATAACACTATAAATATTTATTTTATTCAAATTAAACTACTAAAGTAAATGGAATTGTATGTGAAAGAAATACAGTGCGATTTGAATCCATGAACCCAGTATCGCGATCAAACCGAATTGTGAGCGGAGCATATAGTTTACATCCCTAGCAGACACTCCTCTGACTATGAACCTTGCGCCGTAACAAGGCTCTGTGATATATGGGACTGGCTCACAGAGGAGCAAGAGGAGACTTTAACGAGACCCGAGGAGCCATCTCTAGTCACCACGGGGCGATGTGAAATTACAACCCAGGGCTGTGATTACATGAGAAAAGCTCTATGCTGTGGCACGGCACAAAGAAGACAGGAGAGTGAGTGAGATCCGTGCGACCGGGGGTCACAGCGTCTACGTGCGTGTGTTTAAAGTCCTGTGCCCTAGGAGCCTAGAAGGCTCTCAAAATACAATCTTCCATCCTCTCTCTCCTCCATCCCTCGAAAGAAATCGATCATCTTGCATCACCTGATTTTTGAAAGGCTGTCTTCACTGCGGTTTAGTTACATGATACTCATCCTTCCAAACATACTGGTTTACCAGATGGGCGTGTTGAGGGGGGGGGGGGGGGGGGAGAGAACATGGCAAAGTAAAAAATACATTCTTTTGATTTAGTAGACTAATTGAGAGGAATTTTCTCAGACGGAGGCATGTTCAAATCGTAGGCCATTTCAATAAGAAAGAGTTCTTCTCACTCTTCCTAACGACCTCCTTCCTGCATCTCTATGGCACTCTGCTTCCAGAGTAAATGGAAGAACAATCCTCTGAAACTAGTTTGTTTGAATGATAGCAGGTGCACCTCCTCCTTCATTGTATTCAAGGAGAGCGGGGTAACTCTTCCATCTCTCTAAGATAAGATAAGATATTCCTTTATTGATCCCCTTGGAGAGATTCGGTATCATAGCAGCATGGGGGGAGGGGAGGTACAGGTAGTAGAAGACATACAGGTACAGGTCACAGAATTATAGTACAGTGGAGTAAAAATAAAAATAGATTAAAAAGGCAGTGTAAACAATATAAATATAATAATAGTCTGCTAGAGTGATAAAATGGGGGGGGGGGGGGGGGTCTGATCGGATCTAATCCTTTATCCCGCTTGTGTGGACACCTGGCTCTTGTCTTTTAAAAAGGTAACTGTACTGGCTTTATTGAGGGATGCATGTGGCTATACTGCTGCTATCTATATTAGCTAAACCAATCAGATCACAAAACACCTTGTGGGCGATTGGGCTGTGACTAGAGTGTTTCTTTTACAAGAGGTTTCATCATGTAGGCAAATTTCCGGCGACATTCCAGACAATGCACGTTCACTTCCCAGTACTGCCGCTCAGGACGCGGGAGCAGCCCGGAGACTGTATGGACACATCCAGTTCTACACAACCTGCCTTGTTCTCCAGGGGCATTTCCCAGACCTTTGTAGCTGCCGCACTGAGAAACAAAACGCCATCAGATCTTTTGTGATCGTCAGCACGGCCAACGACATCACAGGGATTCTTCTAAGGCAGTGGTTCTCAAACTACGGGTCGCAACCCAAAGTGGGGGCATGGGTAGGTGACAGTGGGGTTGCGCATTGGCAAGTAAAACAAAATAAAAACAAACAATATATATATTTTTGTTTTGGTCTGGAAACATATTTTGGCAAAATATGCCTAGTTTTATAAATGTGTATAGATAATAATGCTGTAATAAAATGTTCTAATAAATATGATCAAGTTCAACAACGTGTGCTTTTATTTTGACATTCCTTAATTCCACATTGAAATTACACAATACATTAACTCATTGGGCGCCATTCACGAGAAAAGTCGGGTTAACTCGCCATCGCTTGAGCGCCAATCACAAGAAAAGTCGGGTTTTAATCGTTATTTATTTTATTTGCTATATCCGTTCATTTTTCATCCATCCAGCCTAATGTTATCATTGGGAATGGGTCCGAGCTTGCAAAAGGCCAATACCGCTGCCTAACGCCTTCCGGCCGGTATTGCACATCATTGGAATCCCTCCCCCTTGCTGATCTAAGAAGTCTGGTCCAGGTTTTCCTTCTCGGGCATGCAGTATCATTATAACAGACTGGGAGCAGCGTGGATTATGCGTTTTGGTGGAGAAACGTTGGATGAATAGACGCTATCAATATTTGGAATGGCGATCAGGAATTGGATTATTCTTTTTGCAGTACATCAGATGTGAGGTAAGGACTCTATGTTACCAATCTTGGGTTAATCTGATGTTTCTTTCGTAACGATCACGCATGCGTGTGTGTGCGGTTGGCGCTGACCAAGGCACGGAGAAGCGACTTTTCAGCCCCCGCTTCTGTTTGTGCATGAGGACACATAATACCGATAATCTAGCGTTAATTTCAGAACGAGTCATAAATCAAGCAATAAATGGCACGATTTCTAAGGAAATGCATTGAAGCGCGGTTTGCTGGAGATTCTTGAGATTAGACAGAACTCGCTCTGGAACTATACTCATATTTACCACGACATGTTTATTAGATCCATAGCTATAATATTCAATTAGTTTTAGCACTCGCAAACACGGCATTCTCCCCATTGCATTACAGCGATGGCTTTCTAACCAGAAGGTAAACAGCGCCCCCTTGGTGTCCATTGAGTGTGGGGTCACCAAAGAAAATTCCTAAATAAAATGGGGTTGTGGTATACAAAAGTTTGAGAACCCTTGTTCTAAAGGCAAACGCGGGCCCCCGAAAATAACCTTTTCTAGCTTCCCTGGCCAGTGCACATCAGGTTTAGGCCCAAATTCTGTCCGCCGGGGAACCAAAATAACTCTGTAACTTAATGAATCTGTCATCGGCTGGCCAACCCAGTACAGGGGTGTCTGGAGATCACATAGGCCGGGGATGAAGGCATCCACAGCTGCTACAGACTTTCACCACTATTTACTAAACATTCTGATCCATGGCCAAGAGGGCAAGGTACTTTTCCACACTATCTCCATAAAGCACACAGAGGCAGGACACTTAACCCTTTGAACGGCTGAACTGTGAGAAAGAAGTGAGCAACACTGACACTTTTTACGAGCACAACATTTCAACTGAACGGAATAGGCCTGTCCCATCTTGAACCTTTGCAAGACGCAGCTCGTGAATTTCCATAACATTGGATTTAGCAGATTCTCTTCTATAGAGCGAGTACAAGGGCAGATGTTCTGCTGTTAGTTACCAACATAGCAAGTACCCATAATAAAAGACTACCGAGGACAAATCATAGCAAGTACCCATAAAAAAAAGAGTACATTCTGCCGTTACCATCATAGCAAGTACGAATAAAAAAAAATAGTAAATTATGCTGTTATCATGACAGCAAACTGTACTCATAATGAAGAGTACCGAGGACAAATGGAAGGTGGCCAGTAAATAGCCTGAGTATAAGTAGACAAAAATAAAAGCAGCCTATAATGAATAAAGACATTTTTAAGAGCAAGATCAAATACAACAAGGTTGGGTTGAAGTACAAAAAGACATGCCAGTGTGTAACTAACACAAGGGCAGAGTAGAACACGACACTGGGTGGAATTGTGGGAATTCACCCCACCCTCCACCTAATGCTATGCATTCTCTCAACAGCCTCAACTCAACTGCACCGACTGTCCCTCCACTGTCACTCCTCTCTGCCGAGGCTTTACGCCCCAAACTGGACTGGGCGTAGGAAGCAGCCCTGTTTCGCTCCCCACACTACAATGACAAGATGAAAAGAGACACCGACTGCTATTCACAATCCACTGGCAGTGCTGGGCTCACTGTTAATGAAAGCCAAAAATGCATTGTCGGGCTGCACTGTAGCTTCTGAGATCCGTCACTTCACATCTTGTATAATCCATTGGAGATTTATCAAATATCTGCAGTGGGTTATACATCCACCAAGTTCCTACTGATATTCTAAGAGTACTAACCTTTAGACTCGACATTGGTGCCCTTTTCATGCATCGATGATCCAGGGAAACTTCCCAATTGATTACGGATACGTATCTGCCTTCATTATTATGGGGGTGTAGTTGTAGTAGAAAATAGTTCCTACTGCTCACAACAAGGTCTGTGTATTATCCTGAGTAACCGGATCATTTTGAGTTTTAGTATTATTTTGGTGCTATGAGCACCACAAGCCAAGTGCCATTCAGCTCCATTGTATTAGAGTAGCGGCAGATATCTCAAACTAAACAAATCACACTGAAATGATCTGGATGGATAGATATTACTCCAGGGGTGGGCTGCTGTATAATGACAATACATTTTAATCTAATCTAAAAAGTAAGGCAACAAACAGCATAGCGATAGCATACATCTAATTTCGTTGGGTGTTAGGCAAAACATATATTACACGTCTGCACTACAGACTGGAAAAGCAACCCTGCAGCAAGTATTTCCGTTTCCCGGAATTCAAGATTCATTCTTCAGTCAAAATGATGTCATCCAATCTCACGTGTTTTAACACTGGAAATAGTTGAGGGCAAAGAGAAGACATTAGCTCTTGGTAACAGAGACTGAGGTGGGGTTAGGCCTAATTCTCCAGTACCCAGTTTTAGCCTGCCATCAAATTGATATCAAATATCAGTAGAAGTAGGCTACATCCCTAGTGCTAGGTGTGGTAGTTGTGAAACATACACAAACGGTTGAGGAATGACGATATGGAGATACCATATACTGTGTTGACGGTGCTCAAGTAGGACCTGTGGGCCTGATTTGGCCGCCCACAACATTATTTTTGGCCCTCCGACTTGATCATTTGAGGTGATTTTGAAATAACTTTACAAAACAGATACACCCAAGACACTGTTTGATTTACCCACAGCCCACCAGATTTTCTTCGCTGTTGGCTCTTCCATGGCAAAAGGTTTAGGAAGCTTCGATCTAGAATGTTAATCATACAGTATAGCCTTAATGCTAGTGTGGTTCTGTGTTGCACCTGCACCGGTATGAACAAGCTGATTACAGCCTATTAGCCGAGCGTCAAATCCCTGCCTCTCTCTCACTCTCCGGATTGCTGCAATACAGTTGGCAAAGGCATCATCTCCTGAGAGCGAGACGAGGGTTTCTGACTTGATTTCCTCACACGACCCTGCTGGAACATCAATTTATGATTCTCAACAGGCTCCCTGAGCTTTAAATTTAACTGGCATCTAGAACCATAAGTCAGACACATAACATGACAAGGCCAAGAACCTGTTGTGCTTGCGTGTGTGTGGAGACATGCAAAACAAACAGGAGAACATTACAGGTTCAGCTAGGCTACTTCACAGAAGGCAAGGTAAATTACAGCTGTGAGGATTCTGAGGTATGGGGAGGAGTTACAAATTATGTAGACTATTACTTTGACACATATTTGTCCAGTGCTAAACACAGGCACAATCCAACAACCTCAGTATTCTTAGTAAATTCTACTAAAACAAAAAGCTAACCTCGGACGGGTTTCACGTTGAGTCTATTTCTCTCACATATGGTACCAGTGTGAATTTAGCCCAGGGGTCAGGGAACACTGAAATGCTACATAAAGCTGTGACTCTGGGAAGAAATGTGTGGAAATTAGATTCTCTATCGTCGAATTAGGCATTGAAGCATTTCACGCCCCTGAATGGGTCCGATTCATTCGGCACAGAGGCTGGATTCGGCGGGTCTGAGATTGCTCAAGTTAAACAGTAACGTGTCGGTAAGACAGCAAAATGGTTCACTTGGCGGTGAGCTCCAGTGAGGGTGGTCTAGGGTTGATTCCAAATACTGTTGTAAAAGTGACATGATGGATAAACTCCTGAGAGAAAAACTAAATCGTTAGGGACATGGCTTTTTGCATACAAAGAGTAATACAAAATCACATTTTAGGCAGAGGGTATTTTAGACAAAAATAAAAAATAAACGAAAAGCACACCATCCTGATCAAACGTCTGCTTAACAACTGAAAACAGGAAGCAAATTAAACATTCTGGAATGTCAACGGGAAGGTGCCCGATTAGTAATAAACACACACCGTTAAGGAAATACACAACAATGGTATTGTTTTTTGTGTGTGTGTGACTGTGACTGTGTGTGTGGGGGGGGGGGTCTTCAGAATTACCTGTGTTGGGACAGTCGAAACTACGTCTTCAATAATCGGCTCCAAACACTTACACTTGTGATCATTTGATGAGAATAATTGTGTGTGTAAATAAATACATAATCAGAAAGCGGGTGCAAAGTTCAAACAATAACAACAAGGATCAAGAGTTACAAGCAAAAAAATAAGCTAAGCATTTCAAATAAACCAGAAACGTATGTTTCATTCTGACAACGCCAAGTTGGTGAAATCCTGCTCATTAGAGAGCTAAGGTGACGCTTGCTTAGCTAGGAATTGGGCACGAATACCCAGCGAATGCATAATATTGATTGATTG
The DNA here is from genome assembly GCF_963971535.1 of Notolepis coatsorum. Taxonomy (NCBI): domain Eukaryota; kingdom Metazoa; phylum Chordata; class Actinopteri; order Aulopiformes; family Paralepididae; genus Notolepis; species Notolepis coatsorum. The sequence goes on along the minus strand of NC_140168.1, from coordinate 65,959,293 downwards.
AAAACTTTATTAACAGATTGCAGAATGGGTACAATACAGTACAGCCCAATACACACAATTGTTAAGGAGATGCAGACCAGAGAAAGACTTTCTTCTTGTTTACATAAGGGTCCCCCATTTTCAATTAATCAGGACATATGACAATACATGACATACAGATAGATAAGACAGTACTGCTACATCTATACATTTATGACATAACAGATTTGCAAATACAGTACTGTATGTGATACAAAAAGAGTCCAGAAAAGAGAGTATACATTTGACGGTGATACATAACCCGCAAGCAAGGAGGGGAAGGCCATCGTCTGTGTTTACATTGCCAACCAGCGACGCTAACGACGTTAGCTAACCAGCCACACATCGAGGTAACGTTAGCTCAGCTGCTAACGAGAGGCTGAACTTAATCGCTCAGCCAGTGTTAGCTGACCAGCTAGTTAGTTAGCGTTAGCTGCTCGATGGCGTGCTTACTTGGCGTTAATGTGGTTTGTTTGCTAACGCTAGCTAAAGACAAAACAATGTCTTACGAGTTAAGGGTTTCCTACTAGCGTTAATCAGAAGGAACACACAACAAGGTAATGTTATTAACATTAAAGCGAACCAGCTAACGCCGTTAGCCACAAAGCTTCAAAGACGAGGAAGTTGTGGTCTCGCTAATATTAGCGTTAGCTACTTCAAGCTATAATAACGCTCGTCTAAACTTACCGTTAGTTATTATCCCCGATTATGCCTCTTTAGTGTGAAACCACCACCGTGTGAACTCTGCTTTCCATGTGTCAGCGTGTGTGTGTGTAACAAAAATGTCGTTGTAGAAAGATTGTTGCAGAAAACTTCGCCGAGCAGCACACAGGACACAGTCTCCCTTCCTCAGCCCGTCCCGTCACACATTAACTAACAGCAGGACGAGAGCTCTACGAGATGTATTGAGCTCTACTTCTGCTGCCTGGTTACTGGAATGAAACACCACCTTGTGGCCACAGAGAAGAGTTTCACCAAAGAGTTGTATTATCGATTCGACACACGCACACACACGCACATTTAGAATCTTTATTTATGTCCACATAAAGACAATGTTTAAAGGACACAAATATGATCAGTGCACTTGTACATTGTGGGTTATTCTGATACATTCGTGCCCCCCCCCCACACACACACACTATTAGAACTCGGACATATAATATAATAGATGGATATAGGCCTATTTATTGCACACTACCTTTTATTGGACGGAGGGTGCTCTGTTTCCTTCCTGCAGGCATTTGTCAGCCCACTTCTTTGCTGCTTTTTTTAATATTTGTTATTCCCTGCTCCCTTCCATGTACCTGTTTTCACTATGTCACTTTGTGTTTTATTCCGAGTAACACCCTGAATGCTGTCTTTACAGCTCTATTCCCCATCCTCTGTCTGGTCTCAGTCTGCTGCTCATTCTCCTATAACTCAAGAACGGCCTGTGGGTGATTTCCACACCTGAAGGGACAGGAATCTATATGCAGCTGCATATGGCTCGCTGATAACAAACTATCATTACACATGGGCCAAACAGAGTCCATTCTCTTCGGTTCAAATAACAAACTCAGCAAGACCGATGGCTTCTCAGTTACAGTGGGTGACAATATTGTCACAAGGAAAGATGAAATTACCTACCTGGGTTCCATCCTAGAGGCTAATCTTTCCTGTGACAAAATGGCATCCAATGTAATAAAAAAAGTAAACCAACAAACTCGATTCTTGTACCGGATCTCCTCTCTGGTAAACAAGAATACCCTGAAGACTCATTCAAGGGTACTATGACTATGCTTGCACCTCATGGTACCAAAGCACCTCAAAGGCGCTAAAAACAAAATTACAAACATCTCAAAACAAACTGGTCAGACTACTGCTTGACCTTACTCCTAGAACCCACCTCACCCCTGCCCACTTTGACAACCTAGGATGGCTTAGAGTAGACGACAGAGTACAGCAACTTGCAATGGGCCTGGTCTACAAGATACACTACATGACCAAGGTACCCATGTACATGTCAAAATACTTCCCAAAGGTCAGTGAATACCACGATCACAACACCAGAGGGAGCTCCACAAATCATGTTAAACCCAGATTTGGCTCAAACAAGGGACTAAACACTTTCGCAATTATGCCACATCAATGTGGAACGCCCTACCCACAGCTGTAAAGGAATGTGAATCACTACCCACTTTCAAAACCACTCTCAAAGAACACCTACGGGAGACTGCAATTCGAAACTGGCCCCTGCAAATGTCCTAACCCAACCCCCTCCAATGTACAGTAAATTACCAAGTATGGTTTTGTCAATATTCCAATGTACAGTTTTGCTTGTACAGTTGTACAGTGTCCCCCCCCACCCCTCCTACCCAACCCCCCCCCCCCACCCAACCACCTCCAATGTACAGTCCCCCCCCCCCACCCACCCAACCCCACCCCACCTACCCAACCTCCTCCAATGTACAGTTTCTACGTCAAATGTATATACTCTCTTTTCTGGACTCTTTTTGTATCACAAACAGTACTGTATTTGCAAATCTGGTATGTCATAAATGTATAGATGTAGCAGTACTGTCTATCTGTATGTCGTGTGTGTTATATATGTTATGATGAATTGAAAATGGGGGACCCTGATGTAAACAAGATGAAAGTCTTTCTCTGGTCTGCATCCCCTTAACAATTGTATGTATTGAGCTGTACTGTACTGTACCCATTCTGCAATCTGTTAATAAAGTTTTCAATCAATCAATTAATCAATCAAGCTACATGTTAATATTTTATTTACCACTTACCATTTAATATCACCAAATGCAGGAGTAGTATTTTTTCGGACAGGTGAATAATTCTGATGGCTTCTGTCAAGTTTGATGACACAAAATGTGTGTTTTTCCTTAGATATTTTCCTTAGATATGTCAGAATTCCTCTCCACTTCACACCTACAACACATACTGTATTGTGCTGTTCCAATGTGATTGTTGTGTAATGTGTATAATGTGCCTCAGTTGTTATTTTTTCTTGTGTGTTCCATCTCAGCCTCACATATTGAGTCTGAATCAAAGAGTTCTATAATATAACTCTGGGTCTACTCTGTACAAGGTCTTCCTTTATACATGTAGCAGCCTGAAAATATTGTCTATTATTCAGAACTGCTGACTTGTGTTTTATATCCCCTTTGTACACAAAGACATCATTGATATCCCCACGAGCAATGATATGAGTTTCTCTTCCTTCTATCGGCTGGAGTATGGACGATACACAGTATCGCTGGACCATATTCTACAATCCTTTTTCCTGTGGAGCTAGTAGGCGACCAGCAGGGGGCGGTAGCAGGCAGAGAGTGTCGGAGAGAGAGGGGAGGAGATATGGAGGAGAGAGACGGAAGACGCTCTCTTCGGCAGTGAACTTGAACACGAACAGTTGCAACGGACGGGGGCTCGGGAGAGCCCTGTTGCAGAAGTTATGTTGGAGGGCCCCGTGGGATAGCGACGGCGACGGGTGATAGGAAGTACTTGCTAGTGGACACGATATCCTAGCAGTACCAGCGATAGTGTGTGAGCAAACAGTGCAGAGCCAAGCACTAACAATCGGGTTATAATAGTTACTGTGTGCGGTATAAGTAACGTGCGGCTAACAACATATCAAAGTCCTTAACAGTCGGGTTATAGTAGTTACTGTGTGCGGTATAGAGTGCGAGCCCCGAGACGCGTGTGGGCCTACAACCGGTCGCGTGTAGCTTTATGCCAAGCAAGCAGTGCAAAAATTTACCGTAGTGGCGTGCAGTAATGCGCCTTTCATTTTCCGCCGCCCAGCGCCCAGGTCGTGCGGAAATAGGCTGTCTATTGCCATTCTCTTTGACAAACTCTAACCTTAACCAGCTCCTTAACAGCGCCTAAACTTAACCGTTCTAACCTTAACCAACTCCGAAACAATGCCTAACCTTAACCTTAACCTTAACCATGCCTAACCTTAACCATAGAAATTATATTGCCATTCTCTTTGACAAACTCTAACCTTAACCAGCTCCTTAACAGCGCCTAAACTTAACCGTTCTAACCTTAACCAACTCCGAAACAATGCCTAACCTTAACCTTAACCTTAACCATGCCTAACCTTAACCGGCGAAAGAATACACGTTAAAAAAAAATCACGTTAAAAAATATTTTCGATGGGATTCAAACTCGCCAGCAAACGAGCCATAGGATCCACAGCCATGTGGCCTTGCCAATTGAGCTATTGCTAGATACTGAATAAGGGGCGGTGACTTATATATATTGAGCTCCGCTCGTGTCGAACCAAGGCGGGATCTCATGCGCATGCGCGGGCACCTCGCGCGAGCACGCCGGCGCACGCACGCACCTGAGCGAGCACGCCGCCGCCGGTGCACGCACGGTAGCATTTGTCTAAGCGGGGCCTGAAAAGAAGGGCGCTTTACCGCACTGGCGTGCGGTGACGAATGCGGAAGCATTTTTGCACTGCTTGCTTGGCATAAAGGAAAACGCCAACCGGTCTGCTCCGGCTGCCTTCAATCAGTCTGCTCCGGCTGCCTGCAATCAGTCTGCCCCGGTTACCTGCGACCAGATCTGCACCCGGCTGCCTGCAGCCTACGGGAGTTCGTCCCGTCCAGCAGGGGTCGTCATCACTCAGCACACGCTCTCAGCCGGCGCTGCCTCTCTGCCCCAGCTCCGCCTGCTAGCATCCTCACCGAGATCGTTCAACGCCATCTTGCTTTCCGGACAACAGTGGCGCGGCGAGGCGGCCATTTCGGATGAGTACAAATGGGCATTGATGCTCCTGAGCTATTATACAGTATACAGTGTGGTGCAGCCTGCGGGCGAAAGTAACGTTGCTACTACCGTTCCATAGGGGTACCCCAAACAATACATGCCGGCATTAAGATAGGACTTTTACTGGTATTTTGTGGGCCCACTCTTTTGCTTTCTGTTTATTTCTTTTGAGTGTGATACCGTGTTTGTAGTGATATGCAGTAGGTACCATATAATGCCGGTGTGCAACCCGGACGATATATAAGAGTGCACCAGTATGTATGAGCGTCCTGTTTCTCAGGGGAGAAGTTTATTAATGCAATGGTATATTGCTTCTGATCCTCGATCTCCATATCAACTCCATCAATGCGCTCATCTAGCTCTATGTCCCCATGGTTTTCTGGGTTTGGCAACCGGCTGAGGGTGTCTGCCAGGATCATTTGAGTACCGGGTCGGTACATGACTTCATAATTGTACCCTTGTGTCTTTATAAGCATGCGCTGGAGTCGTGGTGGTGCAGCATGCAGTGGTTTTGCACATATGGTTGGTCACGAGTGGTTTGTGGTCTGTTACCACGAGAAACGATTTCCCATATAGGTACGTGTGGTATCGCTGCATCCCATATACAATGGCTAGCATCTCTCGCTCTATATTGCTGTATCTTGACTGGCAGTCAGTCAGTGTTTTTGAGCCAAAGGCGATGGGTCTGTTGTTCTGCACCAAAGCAATGCCCAATCCCTTCTGTGATGCATCCACTTCAAGGGTTAAAGGTGTGTTTGGGTCATAGTACTTCAGACATGCATGCTCGGTGACTGTTGACTTCAGGTCCTCGAAGCATTTCTGGTGGTCAGTGTCCCATATCCATGGAGCTTTTTAGCAGCCCCCTCAAGGTGTGAGCCTTATCTGCAAACTTTGGTATATAGGGGGACAGGTATGTTAGCATTCCCATGAATCTGTGCAGATCATCTTTGTTTTGGGGTGTTGGCATGTGTTGTATGTCCCTGATCTTATCTGGGTCTGGCATGATGCCTTTGCCTGTGTACAGGTTGCCGAAGAAGGAAATGCTGCTTTGTTTTATGGTGCACTTGTCGCTGTTGAAAACAACACCTGCCTCGCCAGCTCGTTGCATCAGGTTGGTCAGGTTCTTGTCATGCTCTTCCTCGTTTGCTCCATATACTGCTATGTCATCAGCTATGCTGACAACACCTTGGAGCCCCTCTAGGATCTGGTCCATCTTGGCCTGGAAGAGGTCTTGAGAGACACTCAGACCGAATGGTAAGCGCTTCCAGCAGTACCGGCCAAATGGAGTCCGGAATGTTGTTAGGAGTTGTGAGTCTTTATCCAGGTGTATAGACCAATACCCTGCTTTTGCGTCAAGCTTGCTAAATATTTTGGCATTAGCAAATTCTGGGTTTAATTCCTCCACAGTTGGAATTTTGTGTGGGCATCTCCTAAGGCTGGCATTCAGTTTTTGAGGATCTAGGCATAGCCTAAGGGAGCCGTCTTTCTTCGTGCCGTACGTCAGACTGGAGCACCAGTCTGTGTGTTCTTCCACCTTCCTTATCACCTCTTGCTCCACCATTTTATCCAGCTCTGATTTTAGCTTGTCTTTGATGTGGATACTGCATTTCCGTGGTGGGTCAATGAAAGGTTCAGCATCCTTTTTCAAAAAGAGCTTAGCGGTTCCACTAAAATTGCCTAATTTATCAAACTGGTCTGGGTAAGCTTTCTTTAGCTCCGCAATGTTTGATATCCTCTTCAGTGGTCTCTGGCTGTTGTTAACCTTCTTGTTTACTGTATCAACATTGACAGTTACCAGGTTTAACAGCTCACTGGTTGGCAGTCCAACTACAGCTGGACCTGGCACATCCACAACATAGAACCTGGCATTGATCCATTGTGAGTCTCTGTACTGGCATGGAATGTCGATAGTACCCATACAGGGAATCTGATGACCACTGTATGCCGATAGCCTCCTGTAATTTTTCCTCAGCTTTTCCTGCGCACACGCATCCTTGCCATACATCTGTCTGAAGGTGCGTAGTGGAAGAGTATTGCCTGATGCCCCTGTGTCTATTTTTAGACGGAGTGTATGTCTGTGGCCTGGTAGGTCAGGTGGTCTCACGTTCAGTGTTGTGTATGCCTCTTCTCTGGGTGGCTTGCTCTCAATGCTGTGCATATCACTACATCCCCCTTGTTTAGCAGCATCGCCCCATATAATTAGCGGAACACTCTTATGTCAATAGTCCACTGAAATCACATCACCAAGTGCAAGTTATTTAGGTTTACATTCACCCCCCAAGACCATAATGATAACAAAGCACCAGAGTCCCCATGATGACCCAGCCTTGTGCTCCTGGTGTTGTTCTGGCCCTCTGTAGTGGGCATCTTCCGTGCAATAATGTGTGCTCAGGTCACATAGTCTTTGTAAAAATCTGGTCTGTTCACAACCCTCCCACATCTTGTGCGTCTTGGTCCTGGGCTATTGGGCACCTGTGTAGTACAGGGTGACATTGTAGGTGTTTCCGGTGGGTCACTCTGCATTGTAGGTGTTTCCGGTGGGCCCTCATGGGTGTCCTCTTGAAGCTGTGGCACAGCAAAGCGTGTCTGTGTTGGACTTCTCTGCATCTGTGGGATGTATAGCTCACGCAGGTGGCTCCTGCACCGCCTGACCTGGTTGCCATTTGGTGTTTGTACAACATAGCTTCTTGGCTCATTGCATTTTTGTACAATGATAGCTGGATGCCATGTCCCTCTATCCTTGTTCAGCACAGTCACACGCTGTCCGGGGCAGAGTGGGGGTAATTCTCTGCGGCAGCTGCGGTCGTGATGCTCTTTTAGGTCCGCTGTTCTCTGTTCCATGTGAACCCTATGTTCCTCCCTGCCTGGCTCTGCCCGACTTGGCAGCAGGGTGGTGACATAGCAGTATATGGAGCAAACGAGGAAGAGCATGACAAGAACCTGACCAATCTGATGCAACAAGCTGGCGAGGCAGGTGTTGTTTTCAACAGCGACAAGTGCACCATAAAACAAAGCAGCATTTCCTTCTTCGGCAACCTGTACACAGTCAAAGGCATCATGCCAGACCCAGATAAGATCAGGGACATACAACACATGCCAACACCCCAAAACAAAGATGATGTATGTATGCCAGTATGTATGAGCGTCGCTATGTCAACCAAGTAAACTTGAGTCCAGTCTGCAACTCAGTGTCTTCATTGTCTCGATAACACTTCATGGTGACAGCGGTAACAGTAGTGGATTTCTACAAGCAGGACGGGAGATTGTCTGAGGATAATTCTGCATCGGCACGTAGGAAACCCGTCACTCCGTCAGCGCTAACTCGGCGCTAATGAAGCAATCTGACAGCTGACAACTGACAGCAGCAGTCCACATGCTGGAAGCGCAACCCGAATGAGAAGACGTCATGGCATTACATTTGCCAACAATGAATTGGGCCGACCCGGATCAGGGTGAGGCTATTTCATTGTTTAAACAAAAAATGTCTCTTTACCTGGACGATGAGGAAATAGAGGACAATGCTAAACAGGCACGAAAAATATGTCGTGGCATTGGAGATGAAGGACTGAAACGGCTGAATGCTAGTGGACTCAGTGAGGCTGACAAGAAAAAGCCAGCCAAACTATGGGAATTCTATGAAGGTCAGTTAAAATTGAATGTTAACTTTAGAATCCATAGGCTCCAATTAATGCAATATAGACAAAAAACAGACGAAAGCATTGATGATTTTGTGACCAGAGCCAGAACATTAGCTCAAAAATGCCAGTTTATTGATGAAGAGCTCAATGTACGTTTAATGGAGCTGATCATTGCCAGCACACCCCACGATGCTCTGAGGAATAGTCAAGTCAAGTCAAGTCAAGAGTTTTAATTGTCACGGCATACAGGTATACAATGAAATGCGGCTGGTCTTGCCCGCGACAATGTGCAATACAGTGGTACAACATATAATAGAATCCAATAAAAATACAGTGGTACAACATATAATAGAATCCAATAAAAACAACAGTGCAATAAACAGGTAACATGGTGTGACATCTCGATATCTGTACATAGTATTTACAGAGCATATAGGACATGCTAGGTAGCTTTAGTAGTGCAATACACTGTTCCTGTTGTTATACTAATTTAAAGTGGCCTTTCCTCTTGGCCATAAGTGTGCGTGTGTGCGCCATGAGTGTTAAAGTGGCTGCTAGTGTGTGAGCGTGCTCAGCGTGCGTGTCGTGTGTGTGCTTGTGTGTGCTTGTGTGTGGATAGTTCAGTTTCTGTGTCTCTCAATGTTCATTGTTCAAGGCTCTGATGGCCTGGGGGAAGAAGCTGAGCCTAAGCCTCTCCGTCCTAGTAGCTGGGGTTCGCAGGCGTCTGCCTGACCTCAGCAGCTGGAACAGGCTGTTATTGGGGTGGTGGGGGTCTTTCATTATTCTGCAGGCTCTGGATTTGCACCTCTTGTTGTATAGAACCTGCAGGGTAGGTAGCGCAATACCCGTGGTACGCTCGGCTGAGCGCACCACTCTCTGTAGGGCCTTCTTGTCCTGTGCCGTGCTGTTTCCATACCAGGCAGGCAGTGATGTTTCCGGTCAAGATGCTCTCTACAGCTCCTGAGTAGAAGGACTGGAGTATCTTCCCCGATACTCTGAACTTCCTTAACTGTCTCAGGTGGTAGAGGCGCTGCTTCGCTTTCTTTACTACTGTGTCTATGTGTGTTGACCATGTCAGATCCTCTGAGATGTGGACCCCCAGGTACTTGAAGCTGCTCACCCTGTCCACGGTAGCCCCGTTAAAATCAGGGACGTCTTGTATAGGCAATTAGGCATATATCTTTTCATTCAAACTTTGGTGGACGCTTAATATCAGACTCATGTTGGATATCATACATAGATGTTTAACACTTTCAGGCTTTGTTCCCAGGGGCTTTAAAAGTATAAGTTTGAATCTGATCCACATCTTTTCCTATCATTATCCTAGTGATTATTCTGCAGATAGACCAAAGATTTTGATTTAAGATTGATAAACCAAGTAAACTCTGCTCCATTAGAAAAAAAAAGACAAGCCTTTCTTTTGAACAGCTCTTGGGAAGGAACAGAGCCCAAATATCTGGCTCCCTTCAAAGAGCTATAATTCCCATCCCTACTGGCAGTTAACCAGGTTCATGGTGTCCCATGAGGCTCTTTATGCAGTCTATCGCTTAGCAACACAGCTAAAAGGGGGGCGGGGGGGGTAAATGGAGCCAAGATAACTGACCACTCTACTGAACCCATAACCTTGGCCATAGCACAAAGACGGCCATTGTTCCATATCCCCCATGCACCTGTCTCAGGTGCAAGGGGAAACAGAGGGGGCGTGTAAGGGCTATGTAATATTAGAGTGGACCCCGTGTTCTTGAGGAGTCCATATAAGAGTGATGTTCAGGTTTTTCACGTCTCAGTCAGGGGCGGATTTAGGATTGTAGGAGATCCGGGGCTTAAGGAATTTTTTTACTTTGACACCACAACCTTTAACTTAAACCACCACCTTAAAGCGGACAAAAGGCACTAGAGAACACTTAAATTCACACCCTTTAATTAATGAAGCAAACAATAATAATAATAATAATAATAATAATAATAATAATAATAATAATAATAATAATAATAATACACTGTATTTGTATAGCACCTTTCATACAAGAATTGCAGCTCAAAGTGCTTGTAAAAAAAAAGACAGGCATAAAATGAGCACAACATTGGCAGATCAAGAGCAATGCATAAAGTGCAGACATAAAGCATAAAATAGATAGCAGCAAAATAGACAAAGTCAAGGTAAGACATAGAACATTAAATCACATCGTTTTTCATATTAGGATCTAAGATCTAGGGTTAACTCGCCGAACGTTGAGCGCCAGGACCCCCGAAAACCAGAGTATAGTCGGGTTTTCATCGTTGTTTCTTTTATTTGATATTTCCATTCATAAAGACATGCCGGCAGCCTGTGTTATCACTGGGGATGGGTCTGAGATCTCAAAAGTACAATACCGCCGCCTAACGCCTTGCGGCTGCTATTGCACTCCATTTGAAACGATGTGGCTTGGTGTCTGGGCCGAGCTGCGGCCTGCGGGTGGGGTCTAACTACTCGGTCAAGCCAAGCGCTTATAACGCATGCATCGACGAGGGTCGGGTTCATGTTCAATGCTGGATTACGTTGGCACCTTGATCGACATCAGTACTTGGAATGGCTATCAGATAATTGGAATATTCTTTTCGGGACAGATCCTGGTCAAGGTAAGGACTATATGGTATCAATATTGCGTTGATCCGAAAATTCCTTCATGCTGATCGGGGCGTGAGTGTGTGGCGTGTTCCGTTGGTTGCGATCAAAGCACGGAGGGGCGCCCCCCCCCCCCCTTCATGCATCCATGATGAAACATAATACCGATAATCTAAATTTGATTTCGAGAACAGTAGCTAGTCCAGGGAAGAAACGATAACACGTTTACTAGAATACACGTTGCCGGCCATTACGAAGCATTTAGGAAATGACACCAGACCACCCTGAAACTACACTCATATTCACGACGGTATAAAACGGAAATGTATGGATGGAAAAATGATCTGTTTTTTGCATCTTGACCGGAAGAAACTCAATGACAATCGACTATTATTAGATCCATAGCTATAATATATAATATAGCTTTAGGCCTGCAAACACAGCCACGTATCCCCATGTTAAAAGGCGCTGGCCTTTCAACAGTAACAGTAAACAGCACCATCTTGCGCTGAAAGTGTTAATAGGCTTATCACTGATACAAAGTAAAATAGTGCAGTGCAATAAAATAGTTAGTCAAATAGAATAAAATAATGCAATAGTGCATTGCAATAAAATAGTTATCATCGTATTTTTTCGGGGAGGCCGGTAAGGAGTGCATTACAGTAGTCGAGTCGGCTTGAGATAAAGGCATGGATCTGGTTTTCAGCGTCCTTTTGATTTATAAATGGCCATACTTTAGCTATGTTTCTAAGGTGGAAGAATTATGTTTTTGTCAACTTGTTGATTGTGATTTAAAGCTTAGGTCTGAGTCTACCATAACACCAAGACTTAACTCACTCAAATACAGTTAGCAGCTGGATAGACTACAGATGGAAATTAGCTTCTGCTAAATCTGGTGCAAACATATTTTCATGTAACAGTGATTAATTTTTAAAGTAGATTCTGGGCTTTTCAGAAAACATTCAGGGCTTGAGCCCAAGTAGCCACCCCCTAGCCCCGCCCCTGGTCTCAGTGTTATCTTCATCACAAGGGCATTGCTCCAAACCATTTATGCTACCATCCCTGTAATGGGATAATGTGAAACATATACTAATACAGTTGCTGCAACTAGCTGTTGAGCATTCCCTCCAGATATTCTAAATTCTAAATATTTTTTTACATCAAATAACTTTGTATGAATGTTTTCTTTCCCCCACCAAATTGTTCAACAAACTACTGAAAGTAGCTTAGTAACACACCTTTACCCTCATTGAGAAAGCAAGGATCTATGAATATGCAAATTGGCAACAAGTATCCATTAATATTTACCAGGAATTCCAAGCTGGTAGCTTATATTTCAATACCAATACTCAACTTCAAAAGCTGATGTTCATTAACACAAGAAATAACGAGCATTAGAAAGAAATAGATCTGCTTGTACAGTAGGCCTATATTCTATGATTATTTTTGATACAACCAGGCTATATCTCACCCTCTTGGAATCAATGTGTGAATGTGCTGCTCTATGAGTGCATTTCTAATAAATAAGTGCTGCATCATAGCTGAGTTAGCCTATTTGTTTTAATTTACATATACAACTCACTCTGGAAGTTGCTGCAATGCTACAATCACTACACTTTTATATCTATCTATCGTCGAACCCCGGTCTCCCACGCCGCAGGCAACAACACAGACCGCTATACCAAGAGGTGAATCGACTACTTCGCAACGTGTCTATCGGTCTTTGAGGATGTGAGAGTGAGCTTAACCCATAGCACCGCTACTCACCCCAGCCCTTCTTGACTGCGCTTCACGATACCATCCGTTACACTCACCCTCTCAAACTCACTCCACTCCACCCAAGGCACTTCGTTGCCCCGAGTGGGAGTCGAACCCCGGTCTCCCACGCATCAGGCAACAACACAAACCGCTATACCAAGAGGTGAATCCACTACTTCGCAACGTGTCTATCTGTCTTTGAGGATGTGAGAATGAGTTTAACCCATAGCATCACTACTCACCCCAGCCCTTCTTGACTGCGCTTCACGATACCATCCGTTACACTCACCCTCTCAAACTCACTCCACTCCACCCAAGGCACTTCGATGCCCCGAGTGGGATTGGGAGTCGAACCCCGGTCTCCCACGCCGCAGGCAACAACACAGACCGCTATACCAAGAGGTGAATTCACTTCTAAGTAATGGGTTTATGCGTCTTTTGAGGATGTGAGAGTGAGTTTAACCCATAGCACCGCTACTCACCCCAGTCCTTCTTGACTGCGCTTCACGATACCATCCGTTACACTCACCCTCTCAAACTCACTCCACTCCACCCAAGGCATCCGGGTCATGGCACCATTGTAACGGTTGTGACAACGTCACCTCAAACTTCGATGCCCCGAGTGGGAGTCGAACCCCGGTCTCCCACGTCGCAGGCAGCAACACAGACCGCTATACCAAGAGGTGAATCCACTACTTTGAAACGTGTCTATCTGTCTTTGAGGATGTGAGAGTGAGTTTAACCCATAGCACCGCTACTCACCCCAGCCCTTCTTGACTGCGCTTCACGATACCATCCGTTACACTCACCCTCTCAAACTCACTCCACTCCACCCAAGGCATCCGGGTCATGGCACCATTGTAACGGTTGTGACAACGTCACCTCAAACTTCGATGCCCCGAGTGGGAGTCGAACCCCGGTCTCCCACGTCGCAGGCAGCAACACAGACCGCTATACCAAGAGGTGAATCCACTACTTTGAAACGTGTCTATCTGTCTTTGAGGATGTGAGAGTGAGTTTAACCCATAGCACCGCTACTCACCCCAGCCCTTCTTGACTGCGCTTCACGATACCATCCGTTACATATATATATATATATATATATATATATATATATATATATATATATATATATATATATATATATATATATATATATATATAAAAGGCCTATTAGACTTAGACTTATATGAACTCCTATTAATGCTGCATATTAATATCGCAGCATGGTAAGGATGAAATGGTCATGTGTGATTCTCAGTTCAGAGAGCAGTGATGACAGGCTGTCTCATCCATAACTTGAGGAAGGACGATTCATAATGCATTGTAAAATGGTAAATGGACTGCATTTATATAGCGCTTGCAAGGTGCCAGCCTGTTCATCAGGAGCAGTTAGGGTATTAAGTGTCTTGCTCAAGGATACTTCGAGACACTGCTGGGAGGAGCTGGAATCGAACCGGGAACCTTCTCATTACCAGATGACTGCTCTACCTCCTGATCCACTGTCGCCCCTGCGTTGTGTATCTTGGTTTCTCTGTTGCAGCTTACACAACACAGCTTATACACAGGAAATGCAGTAATGCTTTTTTTTTTTTTTTTAACAGATGATGAAACAAGAACAACAATGAAAAGCCATGAAGTCTGATGAGCTCCCAAATTGGACCAAATGAAAGTACAGCAGATCACGTGGGCTTCTGTTTGTATTGACAACCATGGGGTTTGTTTGCTGGCATTCGAGTGTACACACACACACACACACACACACACACACACACACACACACACACACACACACACACACACACACACACAAACAATCATATCAAAATATAGTTAATTGTTAACTTGTTGGTATCCCAATAGATTATATTAAAATATATTGTCATCGTACAGCGCAAGTACAGTACAACAGAAATAAGTTGGCATCTAACCAAAGTGCAAGGTAACAGTGAAGTTACCAATATACAGTGTGATTACATGTAAAGTCATTAATGGAATATATATGATGACGCTACTGAGTAATATGCTAATCTGATGTATGTACAGTATGTGCAGTTCCAGATGATAATGGGGGTGAGAAGGAGATGAAAGAGACATTTCTTCATGTGGTTTTAAACAGACCAGTTATGATATGTCGCCTCAAGTTTTGCTTGTACAGAAGTATCACCCCAAATACTTATGAGGTGAACACTGTTGCGACTCCCACCTCGTCACAACTCGTCAAGCCTAATCAAGCGCAATCCGAAACAGAGACAGAGACACCTGCCGCATATGAAGCCCGACAGTCCGTCGCTCACTGCTTGATCATACTGATCTCTCTCGTGTTGAAAATCTAACACGGCTTTGTTATATTGTTTCTCCCAGTGTTTTGTTCTTTTGTTTCCCTAACCGGTGTTATTTTTCTCCTCTCTCCATCAAGGATTCGTACTCCCCCCGGCAATCACTGTGTCGCTCCCCGCTCGCTCTCTCCCCCATTCGCACCTCTGGACTCCCCCCCCCCCCCCCCCCCCCCCCCCCCCCGCTATACTGGACTGGTTAGTACACGCACACGAACAACAGCCCTGCACATCTACATAACTACACCACATTAGTTTTGCACGCTAGACACACGCACCCATACCCATTACCCATACAGTAAATTGTCTTACACACACACCTCATTAAAAAAAATTCCGCTGGCATCCACACACTCCCCCCACATAGGTCCTGTTAGTATAAGTTAGTTCCCCCCCCTTAATTCTATTTAATTAAATCTTGTTATTTTATGCATCTGTCTCCTGTGTGTCTGTTCTGGGGTGCTGCCACATTTTACCGCTTTGTTCGACTAACAAACTCCTCACTGTCCCTCCACTCACCACCTCCATCACAGCTGTCATCCATGTTTGTATCAGGTTTGTATTCACAGAGTGACTCCCGCCAGTGCAGAATTATGAGGTTGCATTGCAAAATCAGACGTGTATCTGATTTAGGACCACATATGAAAAGCTACGTTCACACCACACGCTTTAGTGCTTAATTCTAATTCATTCACATTATCTTTTAAATGTGGCCAATATCAGATTCCAGTGTGAACTGGTCACGCTCCTGAACTGACCCGCATGCGCAAATTAACAATAATGATGATGGACGTAAACACGGAGGACACTGAAGTCAGTTTATAGTTTAATTTATAAGTTGAATGCAGTGGAAGCCAGCTTTCAGCAAAACTAATCACACCTGTATCTGATTTAGGACCACATATGAAAGCGGCCCAATCAGAATAGAAAAGATCAGATTCCATGTGATTTGTGCTGTTTAGCCAGAAAGCAATTAGTACCGTAATGTAATATTAAAGAATGAGAAATATCTTTGCTTATCTTGTGTTTTGTATCACATCATTCTAATAACTTGCACATATTATTCACTTATCAAGCTAATCCACAGACCTCACAGTGAACATTTTCATTAAGAACTATTATAGCGGGTGTACTGTCCACTGTGTAAAAGGAAACGCATGTTTTGTTTTTTATGTTTATGTTTGTTGAAGTCCGAGGTTCTCTGGGAAGAGTGCATGCTATGCTGCATGCACGGTGCGGGACTGAAGGAGACGATCCTGGCAGCCCCCACGGGAGAACTGAGGGCGGAAGAGCAAGCCCTGGACGACCAGCGTAACGCAGACGCGTACTGTGAGTTAGCGCCACTGCTCGACGACACCAGCTTAGGGCTGATATTCCGCGACACTAAAGACAAAGGCCGAGAAAGCCTGGAGGGGTTGAGAGAGCATTACATCGGGCGAGGAAGACCCCGAGTCGTGGCCCTCTACATAGCACTAACGGCCCTGAGGAAGGGGCACACCGAGACTGTGACCGAATACGTCAACAGAGCGGAGCAAATCACGATGCCATTGAGGAGTGCCGGAGAAGCACCAAGCGATGGGCTAATGATGGCGATGGTGATGAGAGGACTACCGGAGCTGTACAAACCGTTCACACTCCTGGTAACACACGGTTCAGCGGACATGACGCTGGGACAGTTCAAGGCCAAGCTAAGAAAGTTCGAGGCCTCAGAAGATACCCACCCAGCCGCCGCGGAGGCGGGAGAGAGGGTGCTAAAGGCCCGAGCGACGCCAAGGGAGAGGACCAGGACCATGGCGGAGAGAAAGGCCATCGGAGAAGCGACTGCACAAAGACTGTCTGGTGTAGCTTCTGCAAATCCACGGGGCACACAGACAGAGCGTGCATGAAGAAACACGACCAGAGCGTGCGATACGCGCATGGACAAGATGGCGGCCATGGACGAGACGGCGGTCATGGACGAGACGGCGGCCACGAACAAAATGGCGGCTCCGGACAAGATGGTGGCTGCGGACAAGATGGCGGCTACGGACAAGATAACGGCTGTGGACGAGATGACGGCAGCGGACACGATGGCAGCGACGGTCGACGTGAGACGGATCGAGACGACGCCCGGAGAATAACGGGACAAGAAGACTACGCTTTCGGGACGCGGACGCCGTGCATCGCCGGGCCGGCACAGCTGCAGCGGGCCCAGAGGAGGGGACTGATCGTGGACACAGGTGCGTCGTCCCATGTCATCAACGACAGGAGTCGGTTCAAGAACTTTGGCAACACTTTCCACCCGGAGAGGCTCAGCATGAAGCGGGCAGATGGGAAGCGCACCTATGGGTTGGCGCAAGAGAGAGGAGACGCACAGGTATGCCTCACGGACAGTGGGGGGCGCCGGCGTACGGTGACGTTAAAGAACGCTCTCTACGTACCATCGTTCCCACAAGGACTATTCTCTGTAAGAGCTGCTACTGCAAGCGGTGCCGAGGTATTCTTCGATAAAGGTACACATTTTCTTGTAGAACCTGACGGTACACGGTTTGACATAAAGATGTACAAGAGAGTGTATTACCTGCAAACAGAGTGTAATGACAACGACAAGTGTAATGGTGACAATGATATGTGTAAAGTAACTGTCAGCCACAATATTCAGACATGGCATGAGATTATGGGTCATTGTAATTACGAGGATTTACTGAAACTGCAAGCAGTGACAGAAGGCATGCACATTGAAGGTGAAAAGCGTAGACCTGATAAAGAATGTGTAGTGTGCAAAACGGGGCAGTTTACTCAACTGAGAAACAGAAATCCCACAGAAAAAGTAAAGGTACCACTTGCATTAGTTAACACGGATCTAGCCGGTCCAGTAAGCAACGAGTCCATAGGAGGCTTTAGATATGTACAGTCTTTTACAGATGTGTGCACAGGAGCAGTGTTTGTTTACTTTCTCAAAGCAAAGAGTGACACACTCCAGGCCACAGAGAAATTCCTGGCAGACGTAGCCCCTTATGGTAACGTAGGATGCTTGAGGTCCGACAACGAAACCGAGTTCACAAACGGAGAGTTCCAATCACTGTTGAGAAGGTACAAGATAAGACACGAGACGTCACGTCCATATCCCCCACACCAGAACGGAGTGGCAGAGAGGGAATGGCGCACCCTTTTCGAAATGGCTAGGTGTAAGCTAGTAGATAGTAACTTACCTAAGAGCCTATGGCATTATGCAGTGCAAGAAGCCACTTACACCAGAAACAGGTGCTTTAATAAGCACTCGGGCACCACCCCGTATACAGCACTGACAGGAAAGAAGTGTAATCTAGCCAGAATGCACCAATTTGGATCAGTGTGTTATGCGTACCTGCAGGACAGGGGAAAGCCCGAGTCCAGATGTGTAAAAGGACTCTTTGTAGGGCACGACAAGGGAAGCCCCGCTTTCCTAGTTTATCATCCCGGTAGTGGGAGAGTGCAGAAACACATGTGAGTCAAGTTTGTCACAAAGACAACATGTGAGAGCGAGACACAGACAGAGGAGCCAGAGCTGGACTCCAGAGTAAGGTGTGTAGAAACAAAGACAACATGTGAGAGCGAGACACAGACAGAGGAGCCAGAGCTGGACTCCAGAGTAAGGTGTGTAGAAACAGAGACACATCAGCCCAGTGTACTTAGTACGGCCGTGCAGGCAGACCATCAGAGGGCGATGACGAGGAGCACCCGAGGGTGACGTCAAGTGCCCCAAGCAGTGGGAGGTATCCCTCCTAGGGGAACACAAACCCCCAAAGTATCTGACAGACTATGCCCGGAGAGGGAGTGACGAGGATGACAGTACACTTACCACCGTTGATTACTGCTACAGGGTAGTCAGTGGGGTACCCCCGACCTTTAAAGAGGTCACATTGTCCCCCGAATCAAGTAAATGGGAGAGAGCAAGGGATGAGGAGATGAGGTCCCTAGAGGACAAACACACCTTTGCTCCAGCCAGAGGGCAGACAGACAGTGGGAGGGAAATGGGTGTATTCAACCAAGTTACCAGAGGGCAGACAGACAGTGGGAGGGAAATGGGTGTATTCAATCCAGGAGGGTATTGAAGACCACGACATATACAAATGTATGGTTCGTAGCCAACTGCTTAAATGCAGGAGGAGGAATTGAAGGCCACGACATATACAAATGTACGGTTTGTGACTAATTGCTTAAATGCTGAAGGAGGGTACTCCATGTTTAAATACTGAAGGAGGGTGGCTACACTGCTTAGATGCAGGAGGATGATACTATAGGTTTAAATACGGGAGGAGTAGAATCCATGTCTAAATACTGAAATGGATCCTATGTTTAATTCCATGTTTAAGTACAGAGGTGGATGATTTACCATGTTTAAATACAAAAATGGATCCCATGTTTAAATACAAAGGTGGATGACTTACCATGTTCTCAATGATTTAACCATGTGGGAAACACCATGTGATCAAAAACTAGACTATCAGGAGGATGCTCAGAAACTGACAAATGTAAAAATGTACAGAGAAGCTGTGGGTAGCCTCATTTATTTAACAATGTGTACCCGCCCTGACCAATGGTTTGTAGTGAGTAGACTGTCACAGCATTTTGCTGACCCCACAGAGGAGCATTTGGATTACAGCCAAACATGTCTTTTGTTATCTTAAAGGTACAGCAGATAAACAACTGTGTTTCAGAAAGAGCAGCGAGGGTCTAGGACAGTGATGCAGACAGGGCACTATCAACTTGTGAAGCCAAATATATGGTTCTAGCTATGGCCATACAGGAGTGTATTTATCCAGAACAACTGCTAGAAGTGATGGAGATAAGATTTTGAGTATATTGCTTAATATGTAATAGGTAATTGGAATGTATCCTCTATACCAAATAAGGTGGTTCTTGAAGATGAGGGGCGTTTTGTCAACATCATTTAAAAATGATGGACACTGTATATAAGAAGGCTGTTGTTTATGAGGGCAACCAGGGAACCATTGTGATTGCTAGGAACTAGGGATGTCCGATATTATCGGCCGACCGATATTATCGGCCGATATCGGCAGTAAAATGTGATATCGGAAAATATCGGTATCGGTTTAAAAAAAATAAAAACAATAACAATATTTGTTATATATATATCCAGTGAAATTATTAGTTGCCTGAAATTATTCAGTTTTTTGGGGGGGGGGGGGGGGGGGGAACCCTGCATATATCGGTATCGGTTGATATCGGTATCGGAAATTAAGAGTTGGACAATATCGGAATATCGGTATCGGTAAAAAAGCCAATATCGAGCATCCCTACTAGGAACCCAGTGTGTCAACATAGATGTAAACATGTCAATATAGAAAATATCATATCATCAGATCTGTCATCAGAGAAGAAAGAATGACACTGGCTTACTGTCCAACGGACGACAGGGTAGCAGACACTATGAGGAAACCTGTTCCAAATTAAAATTGAAGGGATTTGCAAGGGTCATGTTTAATGTGTAAATATTGACTGTCATACGCTGTTGATGTTTTGGATTATATTATTTCCTTTGTAAAATGTTTTTCAAAGAAGTTATCCAGTATGCTAATACAAACCCTAAGTGGGAGTGTTGAAGTCAGAGGTTCTGTGTAGGATTGTTAGTAACTGTCTAACTGCATATATAACTGTTTCCACTAGTAACTGTCTAACTGCATATATAACTGTTTCCACTAGAGGGCGCTCTAGGCGGAGCCACTCAGGAACCACCAGGTGGTGAGTATAAATAGAGATGTCTCCTCCCATTCTTTCTCTTTCCCCCAGCCTCTCAGTGAGAGGAGAACTATAGAACTGCTGCTCTGCCATGTGAATAAATAAACCACACCAAAGATAGAAATCATGCCTCTTGACCACATTATTGTTGCCCTATAGCCGGATTCTGTCAACAATGTTTATTGTTTATTGTTATTTGCACTTACAAACATACATTCTGGAATAAAAATAAGTAAAAGAAGAACAGTTAAAATGTGCAGGAAAAGTAAAAAAAACCAAGGGCTTATAAGCAACCTCCCCTCTTAAACCTATATAAGATAACTACGACCCACATTATGCACAAACACACATGTGCATATCCCTCTCTCATACACACAGATACATACAATACAGCATTATACAACAATTATAATGGTGGGGGGAAAAAAGACTTCACACAAATACACATGGATACTACAGGATCTGTAGTTCTTTTTTAAGCTTACTTTTAAATATATTTAACTCTTTCAGTGCCACTCACGAGATTTCTCGTGTTTTTTTATAGGTGGTTGCTAGCCACTCACGAGATTTCTCGGAATTATTATTATTATTTTTTTTTTGCGATCTGAAAAATTATTGCATCACCCGAGCCTACCCGAGTATAGCCGAGGGGCGCCGACGATCACTGTGGAAAAAAGCGCCCCCTGTCGTCTCCCAGATGACATAAGTGATTTTGGAATGGACTCAATGAAAATGAATGGGGAAAAAAATCCGGTACTCCACATTTTCCAGTTCACTGATCCAGCCGGGGTTACCACAGTTCATTCTGGAGCCTCAGATCCCCCCGGATCATAGAGATCTACTGTGTCGCGTTGGATCCATACACTTATCGATTTTTTCGAATGGTGATCAGGAATTGGAATATACCAGTTGGATACCATCTGATGTCAGGTAAGGACTCTGTGTTATCAGTGGTAGGATAATCGGAGTAAGTTTGATGAAGTTATAAGCTGTTTTGTGAAATGTCTTCTTTCGTTTTCATTGTAAAACTCCGAGAGGAAATCAACGAGGCGATTATCCTCGCGCGGCCGTAATGTGCGTGCGTGCACGTATAATATTGATCATCTAGCGTTTATTTGAAAACGATTCATAAAAAGGCTGACGAATATCAACGTTGTGGAATATTCCACTAAAAGACGATTTTCATAGAATGCTCCAGAATGGGCTGTTTTTTATATCAAAACGGGGGCTTTTCTAACTGCTCTGAAACGGCAACGACGCGATAAAAAAACAATCTGCCTTCACAGCACTGTCTGGAAAATAGTCTTTGATAATGCGATGGGCAGATTAGACACATAGCCATAATTTAAAACATAGATTAGGCGATATTAACGTTAACATTGGCGCGGATGGTGGCATTCAAGCGGTAAAATGGAAAACCAGGCATGGCATTTAAAGAGTTAAAGTGGAACATGTTTCTGTTTGTGGAAAAGTGGAACATGTTTTCTTTTGTATATCATTCCACATCACTGCACCTTGATAAACAAATGAGAATTTGGCAACAAATTAGTTTGGGTGAACTGCCCCTTGAAAATGTTTGTCTCACTCTGACAATATTCTTTGCTAGTCCTGAAATATTATTTTCTTTTTATCAATAGCTAACAAGTTTGGCACCAACTTGCACCAAACAAACTTCCACTGAAAATATCCCTTTCAAAAACAACTAAGAACTGTGTCCTGACTGAGCAACCCCACAAAAAGAGCACAACACACTATGAGAGAAGGAGCACGCCAGAGCGATTGAAGCAAATGAAGAATGAAAGAGGAAGCACCTTTAAAGAGTATGAATCAAACATCTTTCAAATCTGTGTTTTATTCAACCTGGTCACATGTTTCCTAATTCATCTGACCTGAGGTCATGTGACAAATAAACACGTCACAGTGTCTTCTCTTTCTCTGACCACTTCCTGTTTAGACCGGGGTCATGACACCAATGTAACCTCACACTTAGCTATTATTAAAATGGACAATCCCTAAACAGTTAGGGGATAGGGGTGAAGAAATGGTTGTCTAGCACCAATGAAACCTCATCAGTGACTGCAGTAGAAAGGTACAAGATGATTAGATTGTCTGCGGATACAGTCGTGGGACTAAAAAAAACGGGGAGGAAAGAACGGGGTCAGAGCCCAGGTGGGGGATATGAAAATGAGATTCCTTAATAAAAAATAAGAAATCCTAATAAATCTGTAATGGCGGTAACAATATGTGGGCACTGTCACGTTGACCTCTGAACCCTGTGCTTCTGGCCCATGAACAGATGCTGTTTTTGCACTCCATCCTGAGTAAACATCAGTGCCATAGAGCAGTGACTCAACAAACTGAGCCAAATAGAAACATTAATGGCTGGGAATTTCATACATACCCCTTGATAAACAGAAAATAATCATAATTGAGAGCTGAAAATGTAATTCCCCTTGGGGGTTGAGGAGGCGTTATGGAACATGGATGTCAGATAGGGGGCGCTATGGAACATGAATGTCAGATAGGGAGTGTTGCCCCTAAAAAGGTTGAGAACCACTGGTCTATATATACTCCAGGAGATAACAGTGGAGAAAGTGAAACAGATCAGAAAAGTCACCTGAGTGCAGTAACCTATATTCTCTCATTACGTTTAAGTTTATTATAATCTTTTTTACCGAGGGACAGTGCACATTAATAAACATCTTTAGTTTCCACATCAATGTAAATGTGCCAGAATTAGCTAATGAGCTAGTTTTCATTTCAAGTCATTGGGCATAACTTCTAGTGAAATTAAACTATTCTAACTATTCACCATATTTCTGGGGACCCCCTGAAACCCTTACAAGGACCACTGGGGGTCCCTGGACCCCATGTTGAGAACCACTGGCACAAAACGTGATTTAAATGTCCGGGGGTCATGGCGAGTAGATTTCCGACGGCACCTATGGGATCACCTGTTGGCTTGGAAACCCCTGGTCTACAGCATGTGTTCACAGTGGTTCCACTCTCTCAGCATCTTCACAGGGCCAAGCCCCCAAATGCTCTCTCCTTCCAGGTTTAATGATTACACAGAAACAAACAGGGCACTCCCAGGCAGTCTCAAACCGGCACCATTTAGCTCTCTTGGATAAAGCGGTTGCCCCTCTCAACAGAGCGGCGGGTCTGCTACACGGTTTGCCGTAGCTACAATTACTGCCTCTCAGAGTAAACAAAGGGTACATAGTACATACTGTTCTGAACTCTCTGGTTGGGTCACAGTGACTGGCCTGGTTTTTGTTCTTTAGCTCCTCGGATGAGGCAAAGCCAGGCAGATGGTTAAGTTGTCAGTCACACCTGGGACCCTCTCTACACATACCATCATCATCTATTTACGAAAAGCTGCTATAAAAATAATGTTTATGTGATGTCTCTGTTGTCCTACGAGGTTTGACGAGATGGCAGGACAAATTGTAATTGCGTCTAGATATGGTGCCAATGTCGTGCATCACTAGATTGAACTAGGACTTTTGATCATTGAAGAGGGACATCCACAGATGAATTAGGACTTCCTTAGAAAACAGCACTGAGTCTACAATGCAATGCATTGTTACCATGAGTGCAACTATTCAGTGCCCCCTAGTGTACAACTACTAACCTGCAATGACCTCTTTGACCGAGCTCACAAACTCGGCCCAGTCGTTGGCTTGTCTCATGTGTATTTCTTTAAGTGGACAAGACCTTATTTAGGACCCCCTAACTGGTAGGCCTGTATTCTGTTTTACAAAACAATTGGAAAATAACAACCAGGTTGATTCCTGTTCCCTGCACGTGGTACATAGTTTGGATCATAGCAAAATACTTACCAAACCATAGGGTTCTGCATTTCATCGTCATGCGCACAACAGCAAGGGCAGAATCACTATGGTCAAAGGTTATTACATTTTAGTTACATGCATGAAATATACATACATTATGTATCGTTATGCAATATCTTGTTTAAATGTCTAGCGCTATTCCTTGTATGTGGCATTTGTGGTGTTATGTTTGTGCTTGCATTTCAGTCGTGGACATTCATTATTTTGAAATTGGAGCTGTCCACATTTATTGAAACACTGGTGATTAATTTGAAAACCTGGAAGAGGCCTCTTTCCCCCCAAACCCTCTCCTTCTCAAATTGTATTATGTGCTATTGACTTGTTATTGTTATGTGACAGTGATATAAGATAAGATATTCCTTTATTGAGCCCCTTGTGGAAATGCTGGCATCATAGCAGCATGGGGGAGGGGGGAGGGGAGGTACAGGTACATGGTAATAGTAACATGATACAGTTAATAAAATTATAGTACAGTAGAAAAGTAAAAATTTAAATAGGCAGTGTAAACAATATAACAATATAATTAACTCTGATTAAATCTGAGGCAGTGTAAATCAAGGTGTAGATGAGGAACTGTATGCCCTATCAGTTATATTAGCATGACAATAAATGTAGTTACAATAGACACTATAATCTAAATATATACTATGAGTAAGTAAGTATACAGTTATACACAGGTGCAGTATGCATATGGTGATGTTATGCATTCATGACAGTGATATGGTCATGCATTAGCTCGCTCTCTCTCTCCCCCACTCGCACCTCTGGACTTCTCTCCCCTCTCCTCATGGACGGACTCACTCCCCGGATAAACCCCCCCCCCTGCTATACTGGACTGGTTAGTACACGCACACGAACAGCCCTGCGCATCTACATAACTACACCACATTAGTTTTGCACGCTAGACACATGCACCCATACGGTAAATTGTCTTACACACACCTCATTAAAATTTTTGCCACTGGAATCCACACACTCCACCCACGTAGGCCCTGTTAGTATAAGTTAGTTCCCCCCCCTTTATTCTATTTTATTAAATCTTGTTATTTTATGCATCTGTCTCCTGTGTGTGTCTGTTCTGGGGTGCTGCCACATTTGACCGCTTTGTTCGACTGTAACAAACGCCTCACTGTCCCTCCATCACAGCTGTCATCCATTTTTGTTTGTATCAGGTTTGTATTCACAGAGTGACTCCCGGCAGTACAGAATTATGAGGTTGCATTGCAAAATCAGACGTGTATCTGATTTAGGACCACATATGAAAAGATACGTTCACACCACAAGCTTTAGTGCTTAATTCTAATTCATTCACATTATCTTTTAAATGTGGCCAATATCAGATTCCAGTGTGAACTGGTCACGCTCCTGAACTGACCCGCATGCGCAAATGAACAATAATGATTGTTAACAGAATTCAACTATAGGGCGACAATAATGTGGTCAAGAGGCATGGTTTCTATCTTGAGCCTGAACTGGCGTGACTTCTTTTATTCACATGGTAAGCAGCAGTAACACAAGTCTTCTCTCACTGAGAGACATTGGGGGAGAGAACGAAATGGGTGGATACCTTTGCTTTTATACTCACCATAAGGTAGAGTACCTGGGTGGCTCCGCCTAGAGCGCCCTCCAGTGGGAACATATATATATGCAACTAGACAGTCACTGGTGGAGACAATTATATATATATGCAGGTAAACAGTTACTAGAGTAAACAGCCATATGTACAGTTAGACAGTTACTAACAATCCTACACAGAGCCTCTGATCTCAACACTCCCACTTAGGTTTGCATTAGCATACTGGCTGACTTCTGGGAAAAACATTTAACAAAGGAAATAATATATAATCCCAAAAACATCCATAGGGTATGACAGTCAATATCCTCACATTAAACATGACCTTTGCAAATCCCTTCAATTTTAATTTGAAAACAGGCTCCCTCATAGTATCTATTACTCTGTCGTCAGTTGGACGGTAAACCGGTATCATTCTTTCTTATCTGATGGCATACCTGATGAGATGATATTATTTATAATGACATGTTTACATCTATATTGACACATTGGGTTCCTAGTAATCACAATGGTCCCCTGGTTGTCCTTATAAACAACAGTCTCCATATATACACAATGTTAAACGGTTTTGACAGAACGCCCATTCTTCAAAAAAACACCATATTCGGTATAGAGGATATATTTCAATTACCTACTGCATTTTGAACAATACATTCATAACCTTATCTTCATCACTTAGAGCAGTTGCTCTAGATAAACACATTTTGCATTGTCATAGCTAGAAACATATACTCAGCTTCACAGGCTGATAGTATCCCTGTAGGCTCTAAGCCCTTAAACCTTTGTTGTCTTTTCTGAAACACTGCTGTCTGTCTGCAGCACCTCTGGGATAACGGAAAAACATATTTTTGACGTAGTTCAATTATTCTCTGTGGGGTCAACAAACATACTATGACACTCTTACTCACTACAGAACATAGGTCAGGGCGAGTACAGGTTGTCCAACAGAATGAAGCTACCCACAGTTTATCTATACATTTCTTACTTCAGTCAAAAACATCTCAGGACCTTTCCCCACATATCTCTTCTGGGATATTTTTACACAGTTGGCAGACTGTTCGAAGTCCATCCCTATAAAATGGTTTAACCTGCCTAGGACTTTCTTTTGTGGTCTGGAACGATGATCAAATCCTCCACTTCTGTATTTTAAACATAGATCCTCTTTTGTATTTAAACATTGAATCACCTCTGTACTTTAACATTGTAAACCACCCACCTTTGTACTTAAACATGGGGTTAAACATAAGATCCATTTCAGTATTTTAAACCTGGTAACTCATCCACCTCTGTACTTAAACATGGGACCAAACATATGGCTAAATTCTTCAGCATTCAATCAATTTTCTATGAACCATACTTTGTATTTACCGTGGTCTTCAATACCCTCCTGGATCGAATACAACCATTTCCCTCCCACTGTCGGGGGACAAAGTGGCCTCCTTAAAGGTTGGGTTTACCCCACTGGCTACCCTGTAGTAGTACTCAACGGGGGTAGGTGTATTGTCCTCCTCGTCACTCCCTTTCCTGGCATAGTCTGGCAGACATTCTGGGGGTTTGTGTTCCCTTGGGGGATACCTCCCACTGCTTGGGGCACTTGACGTCACCCTCAGGTGCTTCTCGTCATCGCCCTCTGGGGGTTGCTGACTGTCTGTCTGCACAACTGTACTAAGTACACTGGGGTGATGTGTTTCTATTTCTACACACCTTGCTCTGGAGTCCAGCTCTGGCTCCTCTGTCTGTGTCTCGCTCTCACAGGTTGTCTTCGTGACAAACTTGACTAGCATGTGTTTCTGCACTCTCCCGTTACCGGGGTGATAAACTAGGAAAGCAGGACTTCCTCTGTCGTGTCTATATGAAAAATCCTTTTACATCTTTGGACTTGGGTTTCCCCCTGTCCTGCAGGTACGCATAACACACTGATCCAAATCGGTGCATTCTGGCTAGATTACACTTCTTTCCTGTCAGCGCTGTATACGGAGTGGTGCCCGAGTGCTTATTAAAGCACCTGTTTCTGGTGTAAGCGGCTTCTTGCACCGCATAATGCCACAGGCTCTTTGGTAAGTTACTATCTGCTAGCTTACACCTAGCCATTTAGAAAAGGGTGTGCCATTCCCCCTCTGCTACCCCGCTCTGGTGTGTGGGATATGGACGTGACGTCTCGTGTCTTATTTTATACCTTCTCAACAGTGATTGGAACTCTCTGTTTGTGAACTCGGTTTCGTGGTCGGACCTCAAACATCTTACTGTACCATAAGGGGCTACGTCTGCCAGGAACCTTTCTGTGGCCTGGAGTGTGTCACTCTTTTCTTTGATAAAGTAAACAAACACTGCCCCTGTACACACGTCTGTAAAAGACTGTACATATCTAAAACCTCCTATGGACTCGTTGCTTACTGGGCCTGCTAGGTCCATGTCAACTAGTGCAAGTGGTACCCTTACTCTGTGGGATTTCTGTATCTCGGTTGGGTAAACATCTCCGTTTTGCACATTGCACAATTTTTGTCAGGTCTACGCTTCTCCCCCTCAATGTGCATGCCCTCTGACACTACTTGCAGTTTCAGTAAATCCTCGTAATTACAATGACCCATAATCTCATGCCATGTCTGAATATCGTGACTGGCCGTCCCGCTACACACATCATCATTATCGTTACACTGGTCGTTGTCATTACACTCCGTTTTCAGATAAAATATTCTCTGGTACATCTTTATGTCAAACTGGGTACCGTCAGGTTCTACAGGAAAATGTTTACCTTTATCGAAGAATACCTTGGCGCCGCTTGCAGTAGCAGCTATTACAGAGAATAGTCCTTGTGGGAACGATGGTACGTATAGAGCGTTCTTTAGCGTCACCGTACGCCGGCGCCCCTTGCTGTCCGTGAGGCATACCTGTGCGTCTCCCCTCTCTTGTGCCAATCCGTAGATGCGTCTACCATCCGCCAGCTCCATGCAGTGCCTCTCTGAGTGGAAAGTGTTGTCAAAGTTCTTAGATCGACTCCTGTCGTTGATGACATGGGACGACGCGCCCGTGTCCACGATCAGTCCCCTTCTCTGGGCCCGCTGCAGCTGGGCCGGTCCGGCGATGCCCGCCGTACGCGCTCCAAAAGCACAGTCTTCTTGTCCCGTTATCCTCCGGGCGTCGTCTCGACTCGCCTCACGTCGATCGTCGCCGCCATCGATTCTCCGGGTGTCGTCTCGATTCATCTCACGTCGATAGTCGCGGCCATCGATTCTCCGGGTGTCGTCTCGATTCATCTCACGTCGATAGTCGTTATCTTGTCAAAGCTGTAAAGGAATGTGAATCACTACCCACTTTCAAAAACACTCTCAAAAAACACCTACGGGAGACTGCAATTTGAAACTGGCCCCTACAAATGTCCTAACCCAGTTGTACAGTAAATGACCAAGTATGGCTTTGTCAGTATTTCAATGTACAGTGTACAGTGTCCATTGAATGTCGGCCATTTGTCTCTTCTCTTGTTTTCCATCCTCTTCGTTAATGGTATGCTTAGCTTTTGCTCTTGTTGGCCTAGCGACTAGCCACGCGGTGCTCCCGGTGCTATCCTAGCCTATAACTTCAGCTAAGCTTGCTACAGTACCTCCACTATTTCGCCCCGGTGTTATCTGGGCCCATAATCTGTTAACAGAATTCAACTATAGGGCGACAATAATGTGGTCAAGAGGCATGGTTTATATCTTGAGCCTGAACTGGCGTGATTTCTTTTATTCACATGGTAAGCAGCAGTAACACAAGTCTTCTCTCACTGAGAGACATTGGGGGAGAGAACAAAATGGGTGGATACCTTTGCTTTTATACTCGCCATAAGGTAGAGTACCTGGGTGGTTCCGCCTAGAGCGCCCTCCAGTGGGAACAGATATACATGCAACTATAGACAGTCACTGGTGGAGACAATTAGATATATATGCAGGTAAACAGTTACTAGAGTAAACAGCCATATGTACAGTTAGACAGTTACTAACAATCCTACACAGAGCCTCTGATCTCAACAATGATGATGGACGTAAACACGGAGGACACTGAAGTCAGTTTATAGTTTAACTCGCTCTCTCTTCTCCACCAGCCCTCCATTAAGAGGGCCGCCTTTCTCTCTCTACAATGTTGCTCTCTGCTCTCCAAAACCCAACTGACTTTGACCGAAAAAGCCCAGAGCTTTTCTGTCAGTTTGTTATCTTAAAAATATCACTCTCCCCCACCCTGAGATGCGGCCTTCTACCCGTCTTTCTCTCTCTCTGTCTGCTCTCGGTGGTGTTACTTATCTCAAAAGAATTTGGCTCTGCCCTAGGACTAAATCGCCTCGTGCCTCGTCGCCTAGGTGGCCCACCCCACTCGCTGTTCCTCTGCTTTGAGCTAGATAACAGGGCTCTAACAACCTTGTAGATTATACGTCTTATCTAGCCAGGCCTGATCTGTTCCAACAAACAGATCCCAGCTAACTTTTAACTAAATACTTGTTAAGGCAAAAAGGTATTTAACGCACATACTTATCCTGTTAGAATCATAACGAAAACCAGCTGTTTCTGTACATCAACCTGTACATCACAACTCTGCTGTTGTACAGAGACAACATGCAAAGAAACCGAGCATGGTGACATTGTTGATATTGTTGGAGTTTCTGGTGGGTTTAATCACAAGCCTGTGTGTGAGAAATGTTTTATTTTAATTTGTGTGTGAAGTGAATGAATGTGTCTCACTATTCTACTTGGTAGTTGTAGTTGTGGTGTATCCAACACCAAATCCCACATTTCCAAGCGAACAATCCCATTCTCCTCAGCAAGTTGAGCGAGCTAGCTAGCTATCTGGGACACCGGGATGAGGACACAATTAAGAGGTAATTTCAAGTCTTAACACTTTGAATACCCATCACGAGATATCTCGGGTTATCAGCCCGCGGGTTGAATGCCCATCACGAGAATTCTCGTTTAATTTTTTTTATTAGCGATCTGAATTCATATTTCATCAACCGAGTCTACCGTTGGTAAACCTGCCCCCACCAGGGGACACCCTCATCCCAATCTTTCTCTGTGTCTAAGCAATACTTACGCAACATGGACTTTAATGTCTGATGCCAACGTTCTAGAGCCCCCCGAGTTTCAGGGTGGTAGGCACTGGACACTATATGTCGGACACCCAGGGACTGCAACACTTGCTCAAATAACCTAGACAGAAAGTTGGTGCCTTGGTCAGTCTGTACTACCTTAGGCAGTCCAAACGTGGAGAAGAACTTGGTCAAAGCCTTAATTATTACAGGCGCTGTAATTTTGCGAAGAGGTATAGCCTCAGGAAAACGGGTGGCAGTACACATTATTGTCAACAAAAACTGGTTGCTGGCTTTGGTCTTCGGCAACGGACCAACACAATCAACTATGACATGTTCAAATGGTTCACCGACCGCTGGTATAGGACAGAGGGGAGCAGGTGGAATTACCTGGTTTGGCTTTCCGGTGATCTGACAAGTACTACAGGTACGACAGTACTGTGCTACATCGGACTTCAAACTGGGCCAAAGGAAATGTTGAAATATTCTGTTGTATGTTTTAGTGACTCCCAAATGTCCAGACCAAGGGTGGTCATGGGCGAAGAACAGTACATGCTGACGATAAACTGCAGGGACAACAATCTGATAGACAGTGCTCCAGTCTGGTTTCTGATCTGGTAGCCCTATCTCTGATTGCGCATGCTCTGCCAGTCTAGTACCATGGGACCTCCATGTACGCATCAAAACTCCTTCATCCACAAAATAAGAATGCAACTCTCTCATCTGTTCTGTCTCAAGAGAAGAGAAACATTTTGCAAGAGAAGTGTCAGCCTTCTGGGCAGTAAGTAACTGGTAACTTCAATGCATCGGAACTAGTTACCGTTGTCTTTGGGGGTACCTCACTATGAGTCGGTGGTTTGTCAGCGGTGTCAGAAGTTGGAGCCAGCAACTTCTCCCTGACAAAAGCTGAAGCAAAAACAGAGTCCGACAAGTCAATTTCATCACCCATCACCCTGAGCCCGAGTGACAACACTTGCAGAAAAAACTTCAGGGAAGTTCTGTGACAAGTCATCAGGCAGATAATCTGTGTCTGGGTGATCCAACACTTCCAGCACAGCGTTCACATGGCCTCCAGCTAAATCATTTCCCATGATAAAGGAAATGCCTTTAACTGGAAAGGAGGGTCGCACCCCTACTTTAAAAAAACCAGTGACCAAATCAGATGGTACATGAATACAGTGTAACAGGGCTGGCACGAAACCCATCTCAATACCTTGAACTAGGACACTAGAACCACAGGAAGATTTATCAGACAGAGGTAGTACATCAGAGAGGATAAAGGATTGTGAGGCTCCAGTATCTCGTAAGATCTGAACTGTACACTGATCTTTTTGATCCCCTGTCAAGGAAACTAAACCCTTGGAAATAAATGGCCTGAAACAAGGGTCGAGAACATCCTGATCATGGTGCATCTGCCGATCAGAACCAGGTGCCATTTTAATCAGACCAACCCCTTTGGGTCGCCTAAAGTTCTGAGAGGACGGTTGCTGCTTACGTTTCAATGTTAAACAGTCAGAAATAACATGACCAGATCTATGACAGTAGTAACATGCCCGCTCCTCTTTTGAGCGTGGAGGTGACATTTTTGGCCGGGGATGTGTGAATTCTGAATGGTTGGGGACAGAATGTTTCTGAGAGAAATCATGGGGGAGAAAGGAGTCACGCCTATCCACAAACACAGTTTAATGGGTTAGCGCAAACTCATCAGCTAATACAGCAGCCTGTTGCAGAGTGGACACTTTCTGCTCACTCAGGTAAATGACAATACGCTCTGGCAAACGATTCTTAAACTCTTCTAATAGAATGAGTTCTCTGAGAGAGTTAACATCTGAGGCCTTGCTTGCTGCACACCACTTATCAAAGAGAGTTCCCTTCTCTCTAGCAAACTCTACAAAGGTCGGGTTGGCAGCTCTCTTGTGATTGATGAATAAGCTGTGGAGGAGGACATACCAGGGTCTTGTGGAGGAGTCAACAGCGTAGCTGTGAGGTTTTGTCCGCTGCCCACCCACTCGCTCTGTTCCTTTAAGGTATTTTGTTAAATTAATTGCATTCCGCGCCTCACGCTTCTATCCTGTAAGATGCCGTTTGATTGGTGCTCTCCCAACCACACGCTTCTGGAGCAATGATCAATTTCATCCCGCAGCTGTCACAGCTTGTCATTAAGCGCCCTGTGGCTTTAAATACCCTGATCTCCCTAATATTGATGTTGGATCGTTTTGAAACATTCCCTGCATTTGCCTGTTCCTTCCCGTCGCTGCTTTCCCTGTTCTGTTGCTTCCCAGGACTCTCGAGAAATATTCCGTTTGGAGAACCTGCTTCCCCGTTACGAAGCGGCCGCCTCGTTTGATCAGTCTTTGATCAGTCTAAACAGTCTTTTGGATCAATCGTTTTTGTGTGTTTTTAAAGCACCGAAGAGATCCCGTTTTTGTTCATACTGTTCTCACCTTTTTGTCTGTTGGAATTACACGTTTGGATTACCTAATTGTTTTCACTCTGGACACTGCTCACTGTGTGTTTCACACCGAAGATCTGTCACTTGGATTATTTGTTTGGACAATTCACCTCACCAGTCACCTGTCAGTTTCAATTGTGCGCTGAGCTAACTCAGGATCTCTCTCTCCCTCTCCGCCTCCATCTGGAGCATATGCTGGGAGGATCTGCAGAGCGGCTCAGACGTCACGGACAAATTCCACAACATCACCTTCTGGGAGAAGCTGCAGAGCAGCAAACATTCCTCACATGCCTGTTTCCCAGTTTGTTCTGTTCACCACCTAATTCATTCTTGTTACTCAGTAAATAAACACGCCCTTGATTTTGGCTAACTCTGAAACAACTCTCTCTGTGCCGTTTGGGGTCGGTTTCAAACCCTAACATTACGATCCAACCATGACGACCCCAGCCGACACAGAGAGAGTCAGAACAGCATTAGCAGGCCAGATTGAGTTAACCAAGGAACACAGCCAACAGCTAGACAGGGCTGCGGCTGCAGTACAGGAACTCCGAGAGCAGGTCCTGCCTATTCAGGGGTCCCTGGGCGCTCTGGCTAGCCAGCAGTCAAGTATTCTCCTCCACTTACACACGCTGAGTGACACCGTTAACACCTTGCTTGTACCCCCACTTCCTTCAGGAGCCTTGGCCGGAGCATCACCCGCAGCCCTGGCAGGCCCCGCGCCTCCCGATCCCGCACCTCTGGAGCCCCGTCTCTCCGAACCACGGCTGTTCGACGGCAACTTCGAGGATTGTGCCACATTCATCATGCAATGTGAGTTGGTTTTTCGTCATCAACCCAGTCGTTTCACTTCAAGGGGAGCCCAAGTGGCCTACATGACTAACTTGCTCTCAGGCCGGGCAGCCCAGTGGGTCACTTCCTCCTGGGCAATGGAGGCAGACTTCTGTTTCTCCTACCCAGACTTCGTGGCTGAGCTCCGCAGGGTGTTCCACCATCCAGCCCGTGGTCTGGACCCTGGAGCCCGGTTGGGTACCTTCCGGCAGGGCAGCGGCGGGGTTACCGACTACGTGCTGGAGTTCAGACTGGCGGCTACGGAGAGCGGTTGGAACGACCAAGCACTTTGTCTTACCTTCATGAGGGGGCTCAACGACGCAGTCAGGGACCAGCTCGCGACCCGTGCGGAACCTGAGTCCCTCGAGGACCTGTTCAGCCTCGCCATTCGCGTCGACGGACGCCTCCAGGAGAGAAGACGTGAGAGAACCCGACAGGGACCTCCTGAGGTACCTCGGACCCCCCGTACTCGTGACGGTACTGCTGGTCGCCCTGCTCCCAACACGACTGGTGGTTTTTTTCCCTCCCGTTCGGTACCCGAGGAGGAACCCATGCAGCTGGGACGTTCTCATCTGAGCCAAGCTGAACGGGAGGCGAGGTTCAGGTCCGGCCTTTGCCTCTACTGCGGTCGGGAGGGACACCGTATCGCCAACTGCCCCACCCGGCCAAAAGACCAGGCTCGCCGGGACCCCGGGAGATCCTGGTGAGCCGTTTTTCTTGTTCCCGGAACCGTGCACCACCTGGCCATCTGATGAGCGTCACCCTGGCCTGGGCGGACCAACGGGCCACGGTGGAGGCACTCATTGACTCGGGGGCAGACGAGAGTTTCCTAGACTTCGAGTTTGCTACCCGGGCCAACATTCCACTTGAGGACCTAGTGAGGCCATTGGAGGTATTTGCATTGGACCAACACCGCCTGGCTGACATCACTCAACGCACCTGCCCTGTCCTGCTGACCATTGCTGGTAACCACGTTGAGAGACTCCAGTTCCTTATCACCAGATCCCCTCTTGTCCCAGTAGTCCTGGGCCGGCCCTGGCTCGCGCTGCACGAGCCCCACATCGCCTGGTCCTCCGGTACCATCAAGGGCTGGAGCTCCTCCTGTCATGCCCAGTGTCTTCAGGCGGCGTCCTGTCCCCCGCCCCGGAGATCCGTTGGTGAGCCGCCTCCGGACCTTTCGACCATACCCCCCGAGTACCACAACCTCATGGAGGTTTTCAGTAAGTCCAGGGCTCAGGCCCTTCCGCCCCACCGGCCTTACGACTGTGCCATCGACCTCCGCTCAGGGGCTCCCCTTCCCGGCAGCCGCCTCTACAGTCTGACCGTCCCGGAGAAGGCGGCGATGGATCAATACATCTCTGAGTCCTTGGAAGCAGGACTCATTCGGCCTTCCTCCTCTCCTGTGGCGGCCGGTTTCTTCTTTGTTGGGAAGAAGGACGGGGACCTTCGACCCTGCATCGACTATCGCCAGCTCAACGAGATCACCATTAAGAACAAGTATCCTCTACCTCTCATGAACTCCACTTTCGAGCCTCTCACCCAGGCTACCGTCTTTACCGAGCTGGACCTCCGGAGTGCCTACCATCTAGTCCGTCTCCGTGAGGGCGATGAATGGAAGACCGCCTTCAAGACTCCCAGGGGCCACTACGAGTACCTGGTGATGCCGTTCGGCCTCACCAACGCTCCGGCGGTATTCCAGGCGCTCATGAACGACGTCCTTCGTGACATGCTGGAGGAGTTTGTGGTAGTGTACCTAGACGACATCCTCATCTTCTCCAAGACCCTCGAGGAACACATCCAGCATGTCCGCCGTGTGCTGGAGCGCCTCCTCCACAATCGGCTCTTCGTCAAGGCGGAGAAGTGCGGATTCCACTCCGACTCCGTCGATTACCTGGGCTTCATCGTGGAGAAGGGCTTGACCCAAGCTGATCCTCGCAAGATCCAGGCAGTGGAGGAATGGCCTGAACCCACCTCTCGGAAGGAGTTACAGAGCTTCCTCGGGTTCGCCAACTTCTACCGAAGGTTCATCCGGAACTACAGTCAAGTGGCGGAACCGCTTACCAGACTGACCTCTCCCGCCCTGCCGTTCGACTGGTCCCCAGCGGCGTGTGCTGCGTTCCGCTCCCTCAAGAAGAGGTTCACTTCCGCCCCGATCTTGCTCCATCCAGACCCCAAGAGACAGTTCATCGTTGAGGTGGACGCCTCGGATACTGGACTGGGAGCTATCTTATCCCAGCGGTCGGCAACGGACCAGAAGGTACATCCGTGCGCCTTCTACTCGCGTCGGTTCCTCCCTGCCGAGAGGAACTATGACATCGGCAATCGGGAGCTGCTGGCGGTTGTGGCTGCCTTGGAGGAGTGGCGTCATTGGCTTGAGGGGGCCGAGGAGCCGTTTACCATTTGGACGGACCACAAGAACCTGACGTACATCCGTGCTTCCAAGCGCCTCAACGGCCGGCAGGCAAGATGGGCCAGCTTCCTCAGTCGGTTCGACTTCTCGCTGACGTTTCGCCCTGGTTCCCGCAACACGAAGGCCGACTCCCTGTCCCGGTTACACTCCAAGGGGGCTCCAACCACTGAGGACCCGACTCCCATCCTCCCGGAGGCCAGGGTGGTAGGAGTCGTCACCTTGGGCATCGAGGGGGTGGTAAGGTGTGCCCTACGCTTCCATCGCGCTCCAGGCAATGTACCGGTTCATCGTCTCTTCGTCCCCGACTCAGTCCGGTCCCGGGTCCTCCAGTGGGGCCATACCAGCCGGTTCGCCTGCCACCCGGGCGTTCATCGCACGTTCTCCTTCCTGGCTCGTCGATTCTGGTGGCCCACCATGAGGAACGACGTCAAGGAGTTCGTACTGGCCTGCGCGGTCTGCGCCCGCAGCAAGGCCTCCCACCAGGCACCCTCCGGGCTATTACAGCCGCTTCCCATTCCTAGCCGTCCTTGGTCACATGTGGCGCTGGACTTTGTCACAGGTCTTCCCTCCTCCCAGGGGAACACGTGCCTTCTGACCGTGGTGGATCGGTTCAGCAAGGGGGTTCACCTCGTGGCCCTTCCCAAACTTCCCTCGGCGGCCGAGACGGCGGACCTCCTGACACACCACGTGTTTCGCCTCCATGGTTTTCCCCAGGACATTGTCTCGGACCGGGGGCCCCAGTTCACTTCCCAGGTATGGCGGGCTTTTTGCAAGGGATTGGGGGCAACGGTCAGTCTTTCCTCTGGTTATCATCCCCAGACTAACGGACAAACGGAGAGGATGAACCAGAGCGTGGAGTCTGCTCTTCGGTGTGTGGCTGCCGAGAGACCAGCTTCTTGGAGCCGTTTCCTTCCCTGGGTTGAGTACTCCATCAACTCCATGGTCAGTTCCGCCACCGGCCTCTCACCCTTTGAGGTATCCCTGGGCTACCAACCCCCTCTTTTCCCTGCACAGGAGACGGAGGTGGCAGTTCCCTCCGTGCAGGACCACCTCGACCGGTGCCGTCGGGTCTGGGAGATCGCCAGGACCGCGCTGCTCCGGTCATCAGAGCGCGCCTGTCGTGGGGCTGACCGGCGCCGGGTTCCTGCGCTGACGTACCACCCTGGGCAGAGGGTGTGGCTTTCCGCGAGGGACCTCCCACTTCGGTCCTCGGCCAAGAAACTTAACCCCCGGTTCGTCGGACCTTTCGAGGTTCTGAAGGTACTCAGTCCGGCGGCGGTGCGTCTTAAGCTTCCTGCGTCCATGCACATTCACCCCGTTTTCCATGTGTCCCGGGTTAAGCCTGTCTCTCTCAGTCCCCTGATGCCTCCTGCTCCGGATCCACCTCCTCCCAAGATGGTGGACGGTCACCCCCAGTGGCAGGTCCGCCGGTTGATGGGCGTTCGACGGCGGGGTCGGGGGTTCCAGTACCTGGTGGACTGGGAGGGTTACGGCCCGGAGGAACGGAGCTGGGTCTCCCGCCAGCTCATCGTGGATCCCGGCCTGATCACCGACTTCCATCGTGCCCATCCGGGCGAGCCGGGTCGGCCTGGTCGCCGGGTGGCTCCCGTGGAGGGGGGGGTACTGTGAGGTTTTGTCCGCTGCCCACCCACTCGCTCTGTTCCTTTAAGGTATTTTGTTAAATTAATTGCATTCCGCGCCTCACGCTTCTATCCTGTAAGATGCCGTTTGATTGGTGCTCTCCCAACCACACGCTTCTGGAGCAATGATCAATTTCATCCCGCAGCTGTCACAGCTTGTCATTAAGCGCCCCGTGGCTTTAAATACCCTGACCTCCCTAATATTGATGTTGGATCGTTTTGAAACATTCCCTGCATTTGCCTGTTCCTTCCCGTCGCTGCTTTCCCTGTTCTGTTGCTTCCCAGGACTCTCGAGAAATATTCCGTTTGGAGAACCTGCTTCCCCGTTACGAAGCGGCCGCCTCGTTTGATCTGCCCGCTTTACGCGTTGCGCTCTGGTGAGTTTTTGTAAACAGTCTTTTGGATCAATCGTTTTTGTGTGTTTTTAAAGCACCGAAGAGATCCCGTTTTTGTTCATACTGTTCTCACCTTTTTGTCTGTTGGAATTACACGTTTGGATTACCTAATTGTTTTCACTCTGGACACTGCTCACTGTGTGTTTCACACCGAAGATCTGTCACTTGGATTATTTGTTTGGACAATTCACCTCACCAGTCACCTGTCAGTTTCAATTGTGCGCTGAGCTAACTCAGGATCTCTCTCTCCCTCTCCGCCTCCATCTGGAGCATATGCTGGGAGGATCTGCAGAGCGGCTCAGACGTCACGGACAAATTCCACAACATCACCTTCTGGGAGAAGCTGCAGAGCAGCAAACATTCCTCACATGCCTGTTTCCCAGTTTGTTCTGTTCACCACCTAATTCATTCTTGTTACTCAGTAAATAAACACGCCCTTGCTTTTGGCTAACTCTGAAACAACTCTCTCTGTGCCGTTTGCGTTTGGGGTCGGTTTCAAACCCTAACAGTAGCAGAGTTGGATTCATTCTTTTGGACTTCCAGCTCCAACTTCTGCAGTCTGAGCTCTTGCTCAAGCTCCAACCTACGAATGTTAACAGCCCTTTCATTTTCTGCCTCAAGCTTTGATTGATTGATTGAAAATTGTATTAACAGATTGCAGAATGGGTACAATACAGTACAGCTCAATACACACAATTGTTAAGGGGGTGCAGACCAGAGAAAGACTTTCGTCTTGTTTACATCAGGGTCCCCCATTTTCAATTCATCATAACATATATGA
Source organism: Notolepis coatsorum (assembly GCF_963971535.1). Classification (NCBI taxonomy): domain Eukaryota; kingdom Metazoa; phylum Chordata; class Actinopteri; order Aulopiformes; family Paralepididae; genus Notolepis; species Notolepis coatsorum. The sequence continues at coordinate 65,919,458 of NC_140168.1, read as the reverse complement.
CATACAGATACAGTACTGCTACATCTATACATTTATGACATACCAGATTTACAAATACAGTACTGTATGTGATACAAAAAGAGAAAAAAAACAACACAAGCGCAAAAGCGTGCTTACACTGATGAAAAAAGAACATGTGGACGTGGCTCTATTAAGCGAAACGCACATTTTAGAGGGAGACATAAATACGTTAGCGGATAACATATACCATAATATTAGTCACTCTTCTTTTGCTACGAGAACTAGAGGGGTAGCCATAGTCGTCAGACGCAAATTAAATATCGAATTGAAAGGGGTATGGTCGGATGCTGAGGGGCGCATAACTATAGCTAGGATTATACACAATAACAGGAAAATTGCATTGGCAGCGGTATATGCCCCGAATTTGTACGAAGTGGGTTTCTTCACTTCACTAACAGGAGAAATGTTAAACCATCCCGAGTACTCATATATAATAGGTGCGGATTTTAATGCCATTTGGAACCCAAGGATGGACAAAACTTACCTTTCCTTCTCCAGCGAACAAAAGAATTCATCTAAAGCATTAAAAGATTGGTCGAAATCAACAGGAGTAACTGATTTATGGCGTTCACTTAACCCCATGACCCGCAAGTACTCCTGTCGTTCGGCGAGACACAACACACTATCCAGAATTGATTACGTCTTTGCATCCCCGAGAATATTTGATAAATATGAAGTGGAAATGACACCCAATGCGCTATCAGATCACTGCTACTTAATCCTGAAAGCAACATTTGGTACACTATCTACCCGGGCCCCAAGATGGCGTTTTAATTCGATGCTGCTTAACAACAAGGAATTCATTACACAAATTAAAGAAGCTCTCACAGTATTCCTACAAGATAATGCTAACTCGGTGCAAGATCCCAGAATATTATGGATGTCGGTAAAGAATATGATCAAGGATTTCTCGGATAGATTTACCTCCATATTGCGCAAAAATCAAAACACAAAACTGTCTGAAATGGAAACGCTTTACTCAACGCTTTTTAATTCTTTAAAATACAACAACTCTACTAGACTAGATAACCAAGTTAACATTCTAAAGACAGAGATCAAAGCAATGTACAGACAAAAATCGGAATTGCAAATACGCAGCACTAGACAACAGCAGTACTTCCAAGGTTCTAAACCTAGTCACCTATTAGCCATGCGACTAAGAATTAATGCAAAATTTGCAGATATAACTGCCATTAGGAAACAACAAGCTCTAGTAACAGAACCCAAAATAATAAACGATACATTCAAAGAATTCTACTCCGATTTATATAACTCAGAAACGACCTTTGATCAAGACAAATTAGACACATATCTTAATCAAATTACTCTCCCTAAACTTACGGATGAAGACGCTAAACAGTTAGAAGTACCGATCACATTAGAAGAACTCAAGAAGGCCATATCCGGAATGAAAAACGGCAAAGCTCCGGGAATTGACGGTATCCCATCAGAAATGTACATTTCTTGCTGGGACATATTTGGACCCTTATTACTAAATATGATCTTATACTCAGTCAAAGAGGGAAGCTTCATTGAGCACCAAAATACCGCACTCATTTCAGTTCTTCACAAAAAAGACAAAGACCCCACTGAATGCGGTAGTTACCGTCCTTTAAGCCTCCTCGGAACCGATGTCAAACTGTACTCTAAGATATTAGCCATCAGATTGCAAAAGCATATGACGTCTTTAGTTCATCCGGACCAAACAGGCTTCATAAAAGGTCGCCTGATCAATGATAACATAAGGCGAATACTGCACGTACTAGATACAGACAAAGAGGACATCACACCTAAGGCGATACTATCCCTGGATGCTATGAAAGCATTTGACAGGTTGGAATGGCCGTTTCTATGGGCAGTATTGGAAAGGATGGGGTTAGGAAAAGGTTTCATTGATATGATTAAAGTACTATACAAGGACCCATCGGCCAGGATTACAACAGGCACATTCATCTCCGATATCTTTCCGGTATCACGCTCAGCCAGACAAGGTTGCCCTCTTAGTCCCGGACTATTCGATCTATCATTAGAACCTTTAGCACAATTTATAAGACAATCCCAACACATAGAACCAATAGTAATCAAGGGCACACATCATAAAATTAGTTTATATGCGGACGACGTAATATTGTTCATGCAAAACCCCAACAACACATTGCCGCTTATACTCAAGTTGATAGAGAACTTTGGTGATTTATCGGGATTTAAAATAAATTGGCCTAAGTCGGCTTTTCTTCCTCTTAACACCAGTGCAAAAAAAGAGACAACCCTCCCAGGTGCGATACCCATGGTCAAACATTTCAGATGCTTGGGTGTGGAAATATTTCCCACCATAAGACAAACGGTGAAGCACAATTACACAAAAATACAGAACAAAATCAAGGACGACCTGGACAGGTGGGCAAAACTTAAAAACTCAGTACAGGCAAGGGTATCAATAGTTAAGATGGATGTATTACCAAGAATCAATTTCTTCAGCTCAATGCTTCCGTTACCTCCTCCAGAGGGCTACTGGAAAAGATTACAAACCTCCACATACAAATTTATTTGGAATAACAAACCACCTCGCATAAAAAGATCCACCGCACAGAGAAATAAAGCAGACGGTGGCATGGCAGTCCCAGATTTTTTACAATATTTTAATGCCTTCACATTAAGACCATTGAAGAAGATATGGTTTGACCCCGAGGCTTTGGTATCTTGGAGAAAATTAGAAGAAAACATAGTAGCCCCACAGAGATTGAAAGACATAGCATACACTAAACTTTCAATCAAGCATTGTGAGCGAGAATTTGGCCCAATAATAACCCATGCAATCAGGACATGGCGGGAAACACAAAGGAAATTTCCTAACCCTCAAGTATGGCATAATCACACTCCCATATTCAATAACAATGCTCTCTTAATGGGAAAACGACCTATAAGATTCCCTGTATGGGAAGAAAGAGGCATACACTCATTAGGGGATATTTTTAATAACAAGGGCCTCTGTAGTTATGTCGAAATATGCATAAAGTTTAACCTCACCGAGTCCACATGGCTTTTTTACATACAGTTACGACTTTGTATGAGATCTCACGGTGTTCCATTACACATACCAATTGAACACCACAGATACCACAAATTTTTCTATGAAAGAGATACATTGGGAGGTTTTGTATCAGGTTTTTATTATCAATTACTAACGTCCTCGTATGAAACCCTTCAACTAGACAATGTCTGGAGGAGGGATATACCAGACCTGGAAAATGACTTTGATTGGCAAGGAGCCTGGGCAAATGTCCGACTTACATCAAGGAACCCGGATCATCAACAAATCAATCTGAACTATATTCACAGGACATACTTGACTCCTATAAGGCTGTGCAAAATGGGGCTTATACAAGACTCCAAATGCTCCCAATGTACAAATGGGGACGAAGGAACATTTATGCACATGTATTGGGACTGCCCACCAGTTAAGGCATTCTGGAAAGATGTGTCCCAACAATTATCAATACTCGTATTTTGGAATATACCTGTACACCCCGCGGTATTGCTATTGAATGATGTTTTTGAGTTTGCAGTGAATCCACAACTAAAAAGATTGGTTTTATCGGGTATCACAGTAGCTAAAAAACTGATCGCATCACGTTGGTTTCAACCGGAAAAAATGTGCCGGAAAGTGTGGTTTCTTACATATCTCGATGTGATATATCAAGAAATATCTACAGCAAGAATTCTGGGGCTCAATGAATCCAAAATGTCAATGTGGTTAGAAGTGGTGGAGAGAATAAAAGCTAGCCTATAATGGTGATGTTTGGTTAGGAGTGAGGGATAATGGAGGCACTATCCAAGAGGGGGTCCGGGAGGGGGGGGGTTTGAGCTGGAGCATATGTGTGTAGGGTTTTAGAAAATAGGTATTAGGGGTATATTATATACTAACATTTATATAATTGTAACTTCGCTGGATATACACTGTATACGGTTAAAATGTTATTATTGACTATTTTTGTTTTATCCTGTTTCTGTACTTGCATATATTTTAACCACCTTTACTGAAAGTTTCATTATACATTGTGTGTTGAGTACTGACTTTTAATAAGTTTTGTTTTGCAATAATAAAAAAAATTTAAAAAAAAAAAAGAGAAAAAAAAGAAGAGAGTATATACATTTGATGAATAAACTGTACATTGTAGGAGGTAGGGTGGGGGGGGGTGGGTAGGTGGGGGGGGACTGTACATTGGAGGTGGTTGGGTGGGTGGGGTTGGTAGGCGGGGGGGGGGGATAACTGTACATTGGATTATCGACAAAACCTTACTAGGTCCAAGAAGAGGGTCTCGTGTATTACTGGGTTAGGACATTTACTGTACATTGGAGGGGGGGTTGGGTTAGGGTATTTACAGGGGCCAGTTTCGAATTGCAGTCTCCCGTAAGTGCTCCTTGAGTGGTTTTAAAAGTGGGTAGTGATTCACATTCCTTTACAGCTGTGGGTAGGGCGTTCCACATTGATGTGGGAAAAGAAAAAGCAAGCTCTGTGGTGGGAGCGGACCTGGACAGTCTGGAGGTGGTGGCAGAGGGGAGGATGAGGAGGAAGCTGCATGCTATCCTTGAGAACCCCTGCCACCCCCTCTATGCAGGTGAACACCAGGAAGGCTGCTGGCCCAGATGGTATAACAGGACGCATACTTAAGTCCTGTGCCAACCAGCTTGCCCCGGTGTTCACCGCCATATTTAATCAATCCCTGGCGGAGTCGGTGGTCCCTGCCTGCTTCAAGATGTCTACCATCATCCCTGTACCGAAGAAACCCTCCCCAACATGTCCAAATGACTACAGACCGGTGGCACTCACCTCTGTGGTCATGAAATGTTTTGAGAGGCTGGTCAAGGACCACATTTGTGCCTCCCTCCCCAGTGATATGGACCCTATGCAATTTGCATACAGGACAAACAGGTCCACTGACGACGCGGTCTCCCAGGTACTGCACAGCACCCTCTCCCACCTTGACCGTCAGAAGGGGGGCTATGTGAGACTGTTGTTCATTGACTACAGCTCAGCGTTCAACACCATAGTCCCCACCAGACTGGTGGACAAGCTGATCAAGCTGGGTCTGAGCTCCGCCCTGAGCGCCTGGGTACTGGACTTTCTGAGTGAAAGACCCCAGGCGGTCAGGGTGGGGGGTCAGACCTCCAACACCATCACCCTGAGCATCGGGTCCCTAAGCCCCCTGCTGTACTCACTCTACACACACGACTGTGTGGCCAAGTTCAGCTCCAACTCCATAGTGAAGTTCGCAGACGACACGGTGGTGGTGGGGCTGATCTCGGACAACGACGAGAAGGCCTACCGGGAGGAGGTTGAGGTACTGGAACGCTGGTGCCAGGACAACAGCCTGCTCCTGAACATTGGTAAAACCAAGGAGCTGATTGTGGATTATAGGAGAGGACAGCAGGAGACACACACACCACTGATGATTAACGGGGCTACCGTGGACAGGGTGAGCAGCTTTAAGTACCTGGGGGTCCACATCTCAGAGGATCTGACATGGTCAACACACATAGACACAGTAGTAAAGAAGGCGAAACAGCGCCTCTACCACCTGAGACAGTTAAGGAAGTTCAGAGTATCGGGGAAGATACTCCAGTCCTTCTACTCAGGAGCTGTAGAGAGCATCTTGACCGGAAACATCACTGCCTGGTATGGAAACAGCACGGCACAAGACAAGAAGGCCCTACAGAGAGTGGTGCGCTCAGCCGAGCGTACCACGGGTATTGCACTACCTCCCCTGCAGGTTCTATACAACAAGAGGTGCAAATCCAGAGCCTGCAGGATAATGAAAGACCCTCACCACCCCAATAACAGCCTGTTCCAGCTGCTGAGGTCAGGCAGACGCCTGCGAACCCCAGCTACTAGGACAGAGCGGCTTAGGCTCAGCTTCTTCCCCCAGGCCATCAGAGCCCTGAACAATGAACATAGAGTGCCACAGAACACTGAACTATCCACACACAAGCACACATGAACACACACACGACACGCACGCTGTGCACGCTCACACACTAGCAGCCACTTAACACTTTAACATGAGCGGGCACACACTCATGCCGCACACTTATGGCCAAAAGGAAAGGCCACTTTAAATTAGAATAAGAGGAACAGTGTATTGCACTACCAAAGCTTGTCCTATATATATGCTCTGTAAATAACTATGTACAGATACTGAGATGTCACACCATGTTACCTGTTACCTGTTTATTGCACAATGTTTTTTTTTTTATTGGATTCTATATATGTTGTAACACTGTATTGCACATCGTTGCGGGCAAGACCACCCGCATTTCATTGTATACTTGTATGCCGTGACAATTAAAACTCTTGACTTGACTTGACTCTATGATGAGCTGACCGCAATGCGGTCCACGTTTAGCCACAGACTCATCCCCCCCCCGACATACCACAAAGCGCTTTGGGCAGTCCTTTGTGCCGGTGGCAATCAGGCTCCACAACCAAGCAGGGCCAGGATGGGCTAACTGCTGTGAACTGGAGGAGCTGGGTTGTGGACTGTAACAAATAAATTTAATTATTTAACAACACATTCATGATTGGACTTGTTTCTTTTTCACCACTTTTTTAGCTCTTTTTAGTCCTATTTTAGCTATTTTATCCCTGTGTACTTGTCCATCTTGTTTTTAACACATGTATGTTATGTATAAACTGTTTTTTAATTGCTGTTTTTAAATTGCTGTTACGCTGCTTATGCTGTAAAGAACATCTTAATCTCCCCTCAGGGATAAATAAAGGTTTTCAATCAATGTGGCATAATTGCCAAACGTGTTTAGTCCCTTGTTTGAGCCGAATCTGGGTTTAACATGATTTGTGGAGCTCCCTCTGGTGTTGTGGTCGTGGTATTCACTGACCTTTGGGAAGTATTTTGACATGTACATGGGTACCTTAGTCGTGTAGTGTATCTTGTAGACCAGGCCCATTGCAAGTTGCTGTACTCTGTCAACCTAGGTTGTCAAAGTGGGCATGGGTGAGGTGGGTTCTAGGAGTAAGGTCAAACAGTAGTCTGACCAGTTTGTGATGTTTGTAATTTTGTTTTTAGCGCCTTTGGGGTGCTTTGGTACCATGAGGTGCAAGCATAGTCGTAGTACCCTTGAATGAGTGCTCCTGCCAGAGTCTTCAGGGTATTCTTGTTTACCAGAGAGGAGATCCGGTACAAGAATCTAGTTTGTTGGTTGACTTTTTTTATTACATTGGATGCCATTTTGTCACAGGAAAGATTTGCCTCTAGGATGGAACCTAGGTATGTAATTTCATCTTTCCTTGTGACACTATTGTTGTAACTGAGAAGCCGTCGGCCTTGCTGAGTTTATTATTTGAACCGAAGAGAATGGAATCTGTTTTACCCAGGTGTAATGATAGTTTGTTGTCAGCGAGCCAGGTGCAGATTTTGCCGAATTCTGAGCTGAGGGTTTTTTCAACCTGTAACTTGTTCTTGTCAGAGACCAGCAGGGCTGAGTCGTCCGCGAACAGGAACAAGTTGCAGTCACAAGCTGACAACATGTCATTTTAATAAATTAGGAACAGTAGCGGTCCTAGTATACTTCCTTGTGGAACACCACAGCTCACTGGGAGGGGGGGGGATAGGGTACCGTTTACCTCCACCATCTATTCTCTCCCCTCCAGGTAGGATTGGATCCAGCTCACTGATAGACTATGACCTCCATTCTACGAAGCCGATACTCCGCCTCACATGCTTGTGCCTTCCCCTGAGCCTTCCATCTGGAGACGTGCTATCCTAACTTTGACCTGGGCTCCTTCTCGAGACCCATTTGACACAGGAGAGGCAAAATCAAAAGATGGCAATGTGACTTTCACACCTGCCTTCTCAGCACCTATAACATGAGCTTGCTCCTCAGATACAGAAGGCTGTTCTTCAGTAGGTTCACCAGGAGAACTTGCATGTTCATCAGAGACCACAGGTAAAACAAGCGTCCCCTGCTCCAACAGCTTACCTACCACAAGACACTTGATATCACGCTTAAGAAGCTTCTGAACCGAGAGTTGGAAATGTGTGGCAATCTCCATTAAGTCTGCCGTGCGGCAGCTATCCAGCTCTCCCCAAGTAGGATTGTTCAAGAATTCCCCCAGATCAAAAGTACTAACTGCCATTTTAAACAAATTATTTACTATACAAGTTTAAACAAACACAGTTCACCAAATCCATCAACCAACAATGAATCACGGGTTAAAGAACCCCGGACGAGCCCCCATTTATGTTATGACCCCTGTGGGTCTAAGGGTAAAGGGCTGTAACATAAATGTTGGTTGATAGAAATGATGGACCAGGTTTGTAAACAATGATATTTATTGGTAATGCAAAGGAAGCACATGTAGCTCAAGGGTGAGCCAAGGCCAAAAACAACAAACAAACACCACTATTCTCCAAATAAACCAACCTAATCTATAGTAAAAGAAAATTACCTAAACTACCCTTACCTAACCAAAACAGGAGAAAACAATATCCAAATGAAATGGCAGCTCACCCCATCCGTGCTTCCTGGAAAAGAGTAAAATAACACACATTAGTAATATATACAAGAATGGAAAACATAACAAAACAATCTAAAGCTATCAATGCTCTCTCTGTGGCCAATAAACAAATGCAATATTATCCAAGTCCAGGTTACAAAATCACACCAGGCCTAGCCTCATGCCAGAGAGAGAGAGTGACTGAAGTGAGCAGCCATTTTTTTTTTTTTTTAAACTTAAATTTTTATTTTCATTTTTTCAACAACATACATAGACAACATTCATAGACAATACACAGTACATAAATGAAAACAAATAGACAAAAAATTAGTAAAGAAAAAGTGTGACATGGGTCCTTCGGTCCATTCTACATTTGCATTATTTATTTACATTTTTATTCATTTCCTTGTATCCTTTTCAAACCTCTGTGATGTCGTTACTTCCCCTCCTGTATTCTTCCCATTTTCCCCATTTCCATTCAAACTTTTCTTCTTGCAGCCTCAGCAGATGTGTGATTCTCTCCATTTCCTGTATCCCCTCTACCAACTCTATCCATTGATCCTTTGTCGGCACTTCTACCTTGTACCACAGTTTAGTTAAAGCTTTCTTGGCTGCCACTATCAATATCTTAATCAAATATTTGTCTTCCCCTTGGATTCCTTCCTGTGACAGATTCCCCAAATACAACACTTGGCCTCCCTGGGGTATTTCGTATCCTATTATTTCATTTATTATCCCTCCTATCTCTTCCCAGTAGTGCCTTATCTTCTGACATCCCCAGAATATCAAGTCAAGTCAGTTTTATTTGTATAGCACATTTCCAGGCAGCGGTAGCTGACACCAAAGTGCTTCACAAGCAGGTTGATAAAAACAAATTAGTGTGAGGCAAGGTATAAGATTAAAAGAAAGAAATAAAAAAAAACATGGCAAAGCAATGAAAGCAACAAAACAAACAATATGGTGCAAGATATAAGATTAAAAACATAATAAAGCAATGAAAGTAATAAAAACTGGTAGGACACAGTAAAACAAAGAGGATAGAAGGGTCAGGGGTCTAGTGGTAGTTAGGTAGGGGGGAAGGCCAAGGAGAACAGGTAGGTTTTCAAGAGTGATTTAAAAGCCTGTACGGTCTGGGCAGTCCGTACGCTGAGGGGGAGGCTGTTCCACAGTCTAGGAGCTGCGGTGGAGAAAGCTCTGTCTCCCCTAGTTTTGAGCCTGGTTCTGGGTACTACCAATAGCATCTGGTCAGCTGATCTGAGGGATCGGTGGGGGGTGTGGCGGTGCAGGAGCTCGGACAGATAGGAGGGAGCCGTGCCATTTAATGATTTAAAAACATTTAGTGCTAATTTAAAATCGATCCTGAAGCTAATAGGCAGCCAGTGGAGCGAGGCCAAAACTGGGCTGATGTGTTCGTATTTTCTTGTTTTGGTGAGGAGGCGCGCGGCTGCGTTCTGCACCAGTTGTAAGCGGCGGAGGAGGGACTTGTCAATGCCAGTGTACAGAGCATTGCAGTAGTCGAGGCGGGTGGTGACAAAGGCATGTATCACCGTCTCTAGGTTACTTTGGGAGAGGTATGCCTTTGTCTTCGCCAGGAGTCTAAGGTGATAAAAGCTATGTTTCACTACGGCGCTGACCTGTCTATCGAATTTAAAATTACTGTCGAAGATGACCCCGAGGTTCCTGACAGAGGTGGAGAGGTTTGGGCCCAGGGGACCAAGTGCGTCAATGAGGGGGGGCGGGGGGGCACTATTAAAAACAATGACCTCGGTTTTCCCTTCGTTCAATGTCAGGGAGTTTTCGGACATCCAGCACTTGATTTCTGCCAGGCAGTCAAGCAGTGGTTCTATTGATGTCTTCCCTTGGGTGGGCTTTAAGGGGAGGTAAACCTGCACGTCATCGGCGAAGCAGTGGAATGAGATCTTGTGTTTTGCCAAGATCTGGCCTAGGGGGAGTATGTATAGGAGGAAGAGAGTGGGACCCAATATCGAGCCTTGGGGCACCCCGCAGGTGAGGGGGGCCACAGAGGAGGTGAGATCACCGAGTTGGACAGAGAAGGTCCTATTACTCAGGTAGGACCGGAACCAGTCTAAGACGGGGCCCCTAAGGCCTACGTAATGCTCGAGGCGAGCTATAAGGATGTGGTGGTCTACCGTGTCAAAGGCGGCTGAGAGGTCAAGGAGTAATAGTAGGGATGAGTTTCCTGCATCAGCAGCTGTAATCAGGTCATTTAAGACACGGAGGAGAGCAGTTTCAGTGCTGTGTCGTGGTTTAAAGCCAGATTGGAATTTGTCATGGATGTTGTTGTGTTCAAGGAATGATTGTAACTGTATGTAGACTATGCGCTCCAGGATTTTTGATAAAAATGGTAGTTGTGAGATGGGTCTAAAATTGGCGAAGACAGAGGGATCGAGGTTGGGCTTCTTTATCCGGGGCTGGACCACAGCGTGCTTAAAGGCAGCCGGGACACATCCAGTGCTGAGGCAAGCGTTTAGTAGTGGTAGTAATGTGAGGACTACACTGAAGCTGTCAGGCACAAACGTAGGGAACTCATTCCAGCCATGAAAGCTGCCAGAGAACGAGGCGACATCCGACATGACAAGCTTGTACATGTACAATAGAGAGCATCTTGACTGGCAACATCACCTCCTGGTTTGGGAATAGCACTGCACAAGACCGAAGCAGACTACAAAGAGTGACACGTTCAGCCGAACGCACAATTGGAGGGGGGCTCCCCACCCTCCAGAACATTTACAACAAGCGTTGCAAGGGCAAGGCTAAGAGAATCATTAAAGACTCCAGTCACCCGAACAACTGCCTCTTTGAACTGCTGCGGTCAGGCAAGCGATACCGGAGTCTCAAGGCGAGCACAGAAAGACTCAGAAGAAGCTTCTATCCCCAGGCCATCAGGCTGCTAAACGAACAATGAACACTACACAACAACAACCACCAAACGCACATAGCACACACATCCACACGCACACACTCACTTTAAACAAACACACTGTAGCACCCACTCCACACACTTTATAGCACACACCCACTTTAAACAAACACACTGTAGCACCCACTCCCCACACTTTATATTTATTGATGAAGGATTGCACTACAACTCGTACACCTTACTGTAAATTGTACCTAAATTGTACCTCATCCCATTTCTGCTTTGCACTATATAGTACTGTACATTAGTACACTGCATAGTATTGTATATTATATGGTAACTCAGAACATTGTACATATGTCTATACCGAACACTGTGACCTCATTTTCTTCTTCTAAATTACATGCTATACTATGTTATTTGATACTATCTTGTCTAGCACAGTCTCTGGAGCGTAACAGTAAGAAGCATTTTGTATGAAAGTATTCTGTACTTCTGTATGACAACTATTAAAGAAACTTGAAACTTGAAGCTTATTGTCCATCCCCCTTCCCAAAGGCTAGGAGCAGGAGATAGAGACTAGCTCTCTGGTTTCCTTAACTTCAGCTCATTACAGACTGTGTGATGATATGCATCTTCTTCCCTTATCAAAGGGTCTTGTTATGGCCCATTTGAATGTCTGCAGTATCAGAAATAAGGTACATGAACTTAACTATCTGATTGCAGAAAACACCATTCATATTTTGGCCATATCGGAGACCCATCTAGATGCTACTGTTTTTGACACAGAGGTGGCCATTGATGGCTATAATATATTTAGAAGGGACAGGAATAAACATGGGGGTGGCATAGCATTATATATCAGAAATCACTTTCCGACAACACTGTGCTCTGAGTTCATGTCAGATAGTTTAGAATCTCTGTGGGTCAAAGTGCATCTTCCTCATCTAAAGCCAGTGCTGATCGGCTGCTGCTATAGACCTCCCGGGTCTGATGTGCAATACCTTAATGACTTATGTGTGTTAATTGACAGAGTTACAGATGTGAATGGTGATATTTTTTTACTTGGGGATATGAACATAGACTGGTTTGCGAATCAATGTCCAATGAAACAAAAGATTGTATCATTAATCGATGCTTGTAATCTGTCTCAGATGATCTCTCAACCAACCAGAGTCTTCACTAACAGTGCTGGCCATACTTCTGCCACTTGCATAGACCATATTTACACAAATGTTCCTGAATGCTGCATTAAACCGGTTTCTCGATCTGTGGGCTTTAGTGACCATAATATTATAGCAATTACCAGGAAAACTAAAATTCCTAAATGCAAGGTCAATATAATACATAAAAGGATGTTCAAGAAATTCATTCCTGACAGTTTTTTGGCAGATGTTGGTGATATTGACTGGGCTGATGTGTATACTGCTGAGGAGCCTGAGGCCTCCTTAAATATCTTTATGGAACGCTTCATGAAGATTGTTGATAAGCATGCCCCTATGAGGAAGTGTATTGTAAAGGTTAGACCAGCTCCATGGCTGAATGAGACTCTAAAGAGCCTCATGAAGGAAAGAGATGAAGCCAAATCTACATTAGTAATGTCTGGATTAGTGGAGGACAGGTTAATGTACTGTCAACTGAGAAACCAGGTTACAAAACTGAATAGATCAATGAAAAAAGAATATTACATGCAAAGAATAAATGCTGTAAAGCAAGATAGTAAAGAGCTTTGGAAAACCCTTAATGAAATAATGGGGAGAAGGACAACTGGTGGGGTTTCCTTTGTGGAATCAGAAGGCACGTTTCTGACAACCATCTGATATAGCAAATTATTTTAATGATTTCTTCATAAATAAGGTATATTCACTAAGGCAGAAGATGGACAATACTGATTATGATTATCTAAAGCTCATAAAAAAGAATGTGATGTTAGACAAGAGTTGCACTTTTAAGTTTAATTGTGTAGATGAGCGGGAAGTAAGGAAGATGTTGAAGTCCCTTCCTGAACATAGCTCAGTAGGTACTGACATGCTAGATAGTAAGGTACTTGGCCTGGCAGCTGACTATGTTTATGGTCCGATATGTCATATATTAAATGCATGCTTAATGAAAGGTGTTTATCCCACTGTCTGGAAAGATGGTAAAATTATTCCCTTACCTAAAGATGGAAGACTAGCACTCACTGGGAAGAACAGTAGACCTATCGCTATTCTCCCAGTTCTCAGTAAACTGATGGAGAGAATAGTCCACTCACAAATACAGGATTACTTTGACTGTAATGGCTTGAACACAAGTTTTCAACATGCTTACAAACCTAATCATTCTACTTATTCTGCCCTTACAGTAATGACAGATGACTGGCTCAAGGAAATTGATAACTCAAAGATGACTGGTGCAGTATTACTTGATTTTAGTGCTGCATTCGATGTCATAGACCATGATCTGCTCATCGGTAAACTAGAATGCTATGGGTTTTGTCCAACAGCCATCATATTTATGAAGAGTTATCTCACAAGTAGGACACAAAGGGTTTATTACACTGGCAGCTGGTCTCACTTAGACTGCGGGGTCCCGCAAGGGAGCTGCCTTGGACCACTCCTATACGCCATCTTCACAAACGACTTACCATCAGTTCTGTGTAAAGCAACTGTACAAATGTATGCTGATGATTCCACATTGTACTATGCTGCAAAAACTGTCAGTGAACTGGACAATGTTTTATCAGCTGAGTTAAGTATGGTGTTTGATTGGATAAAACGGAATAAGTTGGTACTAAACATCTCAAAAACCAAATCAATTATCTTGGGTTCGAGTCATAAATTGTCATCAATACCAAAAATGAGTTTGAACGTGTCTGATGAACCCATAGAACAGGTAAATAAAGTAAAATTACTGGGCATAATAATTGATAGCCAGCTGTCATGGGCAGAACACATTGATACCATAGTGAAGAAGATGGGGAGTGGTATCTCCATGGTGAGGAAATGTCTTTCTTATGTCCCTACATATATTGTGGGACAGGTGGCGAAATCTTAAATTTTGTCACCTAGATTATTGTGCACCAGTATGGTCCTCTGCATCCAAAGGTCAACTAAAGAAATTGCAAACTGCCCAGAACAGAGCTGCAAGGTTAGTTTTACATTGTTCCATGAGAACAAACACCATCACTATGCACAGGCAACTCTCATGGTTAACGGTAGAGAATAGGCTGGTTTTCAACACAGTTAAATTTTTCAGGAACACTGTCTTTTCGTCTCAACCTGTTTTCTTATACAAACAAATTGTCAGATGCAGTCAGGTTCATTCTTATTTTACTAGGTCAGCTGATGATGGACAGATTATGTTACCACGTCCAAAATCAAATGCTTTAAAGAGGACTGTTGTTTATCGTGCCATCAATCATTGGAATAACTGCCCACTGAACATAAGTAAATTGAATAGTAAAGTGTCTTTCAAATACCACCTGAGAATGCACTACTTAAATATGTGAGCAAAATATTCTGATGTTGATAATGATGTCTACAATGTTTTACTGTTTTTAGACAATGTTACAATGTTTTTAGATAATGATGTCTACAATGTTTTACTGTTTTTAGATTATCATTGTTAATTGTGATTTGTCATATGTATCTTATGTTGTTATGTTTTGTGTTTTGTGTTGTCTTTCTATGTGGACCCCAGGAAGACTAGCTCGCCACTTAGGTGACAGCTAATGGGGATCCTTTTTAAACAATAAACAATAAACAATCTGCGAATAATCCCAATTTATGTTCCGTCCCCCTTATCTCCACCCCTTTGATGTCTTTGGTCTGTCTAATTAGTTGGGCCAGTGGTTCGATGAATACATCGAAGAGCGTCGGCGAAAGACAACAACCCTGTCTGGTAGCTCTCTCTAGTTTAATCCGGTCCGTCAGACTACCATTCACCTTAATCCTAGCCGTTGGTTCTTGATAATATGCCCTAATTGTTTTCATAGCATTTTTGTCTAATCCAAATCTCTCTAATACTTTATATAGAAATAACCAGTGTGGGATAATATAATGATTCCCCAACTCTCTCATGTAAAGACATTCCCCTCCCCTTTCTCCCCAATCCGTGGCTAATGTGTCAAAATAAGATTGAAAACCGTTAACCTAGTGGTTAATAAAAACTAACATGATTGATTATGGGAAAATTTTCAAAATATATATATATATGCACAATTTATAATGATTCTTGATGAAATTACTTAAGATCCAGTTGTATTTAACCTGAGTTTGAGTGTCACTTTCATCTGTGATTGTCTCAGTTTTGTTGGTCTTTACTTAGAATCAGACAATTTTGTAACTTAAGTAATTCAAATGTGATGTAATGTGACCATGTGACCACTTCTTCCTTCAGCAATACATTTTAGCTCATTATTACTTGGCATTGTTAATGCTATCTCATTGATTTCATTTCATCACATCCTTAGTTCATCATTTTCCAGATACATACAATTGTGAGGCTGCATTTGTTTGTGAAGGTATTAATCTGAATGATGTTGCGTTGTTGTTGACCATCTGTTCTCTGTCTGTCGTGTGGCAGGGCCAAACAGTAACACAGTAAAAATTAAATAAATACATAATAATGTGGACAATGTGTGTTCAGATGCCTCTTGGTCCACAGGTCTCTGATGATGTCTCTCTTCTTGACGGTGCAGTTGGGAACATTCACTCCTCCATCATTCGGAGGGGGCCTACAGGAGGTCACCATCCACTTCCTGTGTGCCTCGTCAAGGGTCACAGGGTCACCGGTAGTGGCCTTGTGGACTCTTTTCCTGGAGTCTATGTTGTTCTTCACCGTCATCACATGTCTGCCACTGTGCTCACGCTTGGCTTTTATCAGGCCTAGGGACATGGCTGTAGGGTGGTCTTGAACGTGCTGTGTGGTGGTTGGTCCCCCCGCTCTACTTCATCGTGGTACCAGAGGGGTGAGGGTTTGCTGGTGTAGCGGCCTGTCTGTAGGACGCTCTCTCTCACACGGATGGTGGAGATACACATGGCCTTGGTCTGTCGTAGGCTGCCGGGGTGGCGCATGTCGTCCTCTGTCTCTGCTCCCCTTCCTTTGGGGACGTCTGTTTGTGTGGGCTGGTGATTCTCCCACGGTTGTTGTCGTCGCCCTGGTTGTGTCCGCAGCTCCTTGGCGGTGTCCTTCGTGGTCTTCTGCTGTTGTGGGTCGCTCAGGTCTCTGGGTTGTGTTCCTCTCTGCCTGGTCCCGCCGTCGTTCGTGGTTCAGGTCACGCGTTGTCTCACTCGTCCTGTCCTCTCACCAATTTATGATCTGAGGATGATGAAAACTGCCTTAGAAAACCTCCTCACATAAATGATTCAACGCCTTTCTGCTAAAGAAGAAAATCATTTAGGGTTAATTCAATTCATAGTTTTTTCATTGTGTAATACCATTATGCATGTTCTTTATTTTACTTACCATTGAGTCGATGCATCTTCGTACTAACCTGTCCTTAACGGTGTTTGGGTCGTGACCTCTCTGGTTATCTTTGCAATTTTCTCGCTGCTGTGTAAGCATAGAGAAAAACACACAACAAAAACCTCTAGGCAGCCAGGTATTTTGCATGGAATATACTCATTCATTGTCTCGTCTATCTAAGTAGTATTAATTAATTTAACCTCTAATACACCAAGAATAAAAATCTACCTCTAACTAATCTTATTGTCATGCATTTATCCTAATAAACTAACCTACACTGTGGCACTCAACACTAATAAAACGAACCTACACTGTGGCACTCAACACTTTGATGAACATTGTTACTCAGCTGATAGAGTTGTGCCCTTCCTGATGTCCTGTCGCACAGAACCTGTGAATCGCTTTGGATAAAAGTGTCAGCTAAATGATCAATGTAAATGTAAATGTTGATAATCATTGTGTACCCCCCTGGTGGTTTGATATTTGCAGTCATGGAACGTACTTGAAATGGCAAGGATTTTAGTGGTTTATAAGCAGAGGATAGAAGGAGGAGATAGCAAGTGAAGTTGTTTTCATCATTAATCTTTCATCTCGGGCACTTCTACTTTGTCTGGTTTCATTCAGAAATCATATCTCTAATTTGTTTGCCTTCTTGAAAAGAGATTAGTTATTCTGTTAGTATGGGTATTAGGTAGACTTTCATGACTGCAACATCATCACCTGTGTTTATACTATACTAAGTTGAGTCTCTAGGTGTGGTCAGAGTCCTCTCTGGCTATTTGCATTGTCAGGTGAGTCTCGGTGGTAAACAAAGAGAAAATCTGCATCTAAAGCGATACTTTAGTGTTCTTGGTTTCTGTAGAGCTCATGGTGCTAAGTCAAGCCCCTTTGTGTGGTAAATCTAATCATGATACTTTGTGTGGTCAGAGTGCATGCTGTTGCATAGCTTTGTCTGTCTCCTGCCCTGCGTTTTCAAGTGCCCATCCTGAATAGTGTCTGCTATCGTCTCACAATTGATTTCCCTTTAGCTCCAAACTGCTTTGTGTTCAAATGTAGATTATCACTCAGTCTGTGTTATGTCTGTGTTCAGATGCAAATCATTGGAGTTTCCGTCTTTTGTGATACAAGTGAGTGTTTACACCCCATTCTGCATCTTGACTCAAAGCCAGATCTCTTGGTTGTCTGTAAACACAAACACATGTTAATTTCCCACTATTTTCTTTTATTCTGGGTGAATCCTCTTTGACTGTCTGTGTGCTCAACAAACATTAGCTAGTCCTTCTCTATTTCATCATCTCACTCATCAATGTTACTGTGGAAAAAGAGGAGGCATGATTTTGGCCTCATTTAAACATTATCTGCATTTATTCATTATCTCTAAAGAAAGGTTGTTATTCTTTCTTTAGCTTTTAGATCAAATCTATCCAATTGATTAGAATCCTATTTAAAACTAGCTTTATGTGACTTATAACGTGTAAATTAAAGCAACATAAACACTCAAGTGATCTGAGATAGTTGTAATTTACTGTAACTGAGATGATAGTTGTGTCATGTTCTATAATTATGATTTTCATACTCACCGGGAAAAGCTGTTGTGTTCACGTTGGATCCTCACAGTTCAGTTCAGTTATTGAATAACCATATTATATTACCCCCTTGCAGCGTGTATTTACACATACAATTAAAACATATACTATACATGGATTTCATATACCCTCGGCCTCGGGCATATTAAACTTTACGTTCGTCCATGGATAGTTTCATATCAATATCATAAGTTCATGGCGCACATAGTATGACGTCATCGCTTCAAGCGACGTTCACGCGTTCCCATTCGCCTCGGAAATAACGCTCTGCAATCCATGCAGTACACCTAAACCAGCGTTTTGTAACCGAATGAACGCGCTTGTGCATATGTGAAACGTAACAAACAGAAACGATAAAACTATAATTCCCTCTGTATAACGTTAACTCGTCGCCCAATGTTCGGCGCGCTTTCAGCCGGTTAACTCAATAAAGCACCGCGGCGGGTTCTAATAATGTGCACATACAAACGAAACGTAAACAGACAAACAAACAATAATACATATAAGTTAACGTGTTTGTATACCTGATTGTATTGGATCGCTGTTCGTTTAATCGCCCAGCACCCTGCTGCGATAAGGCATTTATACCCTCGATATACACTATACACCGTTATTAAAGCATAACGACCGAACCTGACTTCGAAATTTAACAGCGATATATTAGATTTGAATATACCGTTTAATCACACTCTCGGTCTCTTCAACCCGCGACTAATGTCCCGTTTAATGTACATTCACATACTACCGGGACATCGCAAGTCACCTTCCCGCTATCTGTATGATCAATTGGTTAATTTAATCCGAATACATCGTTTTCAGGAATGGAAGAGATTGTGGGCTTAGTTTGAGGTTGAAACAATGAATATTATGACGTTACTCTGGTAAATCTATTTATGATTCCATCAGCTTCTCGGTCCTACTTCCCGCCTCTTTGCAGAAGAATCACAGAACAGTTTCTAAGAGAGTAGCGTTTTCCAATGATATCACATCTAATAATCCCACGTATCTTCTTTTGTTGCCTATATTTCAGTCTGCATCAGCTAGACTTGGGTTAGCAATCCAACACCCTTTACTGTGTGCCTTAGCTTTTGATCGGCACCAACTCGACCAGGAATAGCACTTCAACCTAGCAAATCCTATCAGAACCGCCTGATGGACCCGGGTACACGTGTTCCCCGGTAACGAATCTCAATACAGATCAGATATATTAATACACGCTATTCTTACTCAGCCATGATCTCAATATTTGACAACATTCTGTAACATTCACCTGGCACAGAGAAAAGCGGGAAGGTTTTAATTCCTTGCCATACATTTTTGGTCGACCAGTCTATATACTCACTTTTCTCTGTATAGATGAAACAATACAGCACGCCGGTGGGACGCAAAGAGTCCGTCACAAGTTCGTAGACGCCAATTGTGGGATATTCGTGGATATCCTGAAGAAGAATGTTCTCAGTCAACCGAGGTTTGGATAATAACAAGGTTTATTAACCAAACAGTATAGTACATAGAGAGAATGGCTGAGGGCTTCGCCCCAGGTGATCAGCTGAAAATGACCCAGGTAAAGACCCTGAACGTTGTTGGGAGGAGTATTATATAGTTAAAAGGGGGAGGAGGGGGTCCCATTTGATAGGTCAATTGGGTGGGGGGGATACAGGATTGGGGAGAGGGGGGGGGGGCACAGGATTGGGGAGAAAGGGGAGGGGAATGTCTTTACACAGGATTGGGGAGAAAGGGGAGGGGAATGTCTTTACATGAGAGAGTTGGGGAATCATTATATTATCCCACACCAGCTTACACTATCGAAGGCTTTTTCTGCATCTAGGCTAACTAATACTGCACTTCCTCCTTCCTTTTGTATCTCCTCTACTATCTGCACTGTCTTCCTTATGTTATCCTGTGTCTGCCTTCCTTTAATGAATCCAGTCTGGTCTTCGTCTATTATATCTGTCATAAATGTCTCAAATCTTTTGGATATTATTGATGTATACATCTTGTAATCTATATTGAGTATGGACACAGGTCTGAAACTACTACACAGTTCTCTATCTTTCCCTTCTTTTGGAATTGTAGTAATTATGGCCTCTTTCCATGAAGGTGGCATTGTGCCTTTTTCCATTGTGTGTCTGAATGCTGCTTCTAACATGGGGCTCAGTTCCTGCCTAAATGTCTTGTAGAATTCCGAGGGGAATCCGTCGCTACCCGGTGACTTACTACTCTTTGCCCTACTGATCGCATTCCCCACTTCTTGTTCTGTGATTTCTGCATTTAATATTCCATTCTGTTCCTTCCCTATTGATGGTAAATCCAATTTTTCTAAAAATGTTTCTATCTCCTCCTCCCCTGCCGCTATCGGTTGTGTGTATAGTTTCCTATAATATTCTTCAAATGCCTTCTCTATTTCTGCTGCGGTTCTCTCAGTATTTTGTTTGTGTTTGTGTCCCTTATTGCAGTGGTTCTCAAACTTTTTACACCAAGTACCACCTGAGAACGTAGCTGGCTCTCCAAGTACCACCATATGACCGGCGTTAAAATACAGTCTATTCAGCTATGCACAGTTCACGCAGGAGGCAAATGTATTCCTAATACCATTATTTATTGTTAACTTTAGTCAGACACAGCCACAATGTACAAAGGGATAGCACTAGAACTAGCAAACGCTTCCACACAACTCATACAATGCAAGGGGCATTGAGAACATAATAACTAACATTCTCACATAGCAAGTGAGAAAATTAAGAACAACTGTATTTCAGCAAATGTACTTAATTCTCTCTCTATCTCTCTCTCTCTCTCTCTCTCTCTCTCTCTCTCTCTCTCCCTCTCTCACACAGCAAGCAATTGTCCGTTATTCTCTCTCACACTCACACACACACACACACACACACACACACACACACACACACACACACACACACACACACACACACACACACACACACACACACACACACACACACACACACACACACACACACACACACACACAATTTTTGAAATTTTACCCTTTAAATGCCAGTGTTTGTGATGGGCATCACAAATTATTGTAAAAAATAAAAGAAAACACATTCAAAAGTAAATTTTTCTGGGGGGGATTATTACAGGCTAGGCATGTGTCAATGATTAGCAGCAACACATATTTTGATGGATTTTTTGTAATGTCAGATTTAACACCAACTCTTTTCAGAAAAGTGGGAGTATTTCATTTTTTATCTGACATTACAAGAAATCTAAAAATAAATGGTTATGATCAGGGCTGAAGTTGAATTAAAGATTTATGACTGTTTAGACTGCATTACTCTCTGTCACAGTGATCTCCTGGTTGTTCCCCACTTAGATTATCTAACTATCGCGCTGCCTCAACCAGAAACACTGGCCTGGCCTGCTTCTATGTTCAGTGGCCTGACTGTAAATTTTTTTTTTTTTCCCTCGCTTTTTTGGAAATGTTTTCAAGTACCACCAGCAGTACCACCAAGTACCACTAGTGGTACGCGTACCACAGTTTGAGAACCACTGCCTTATTGTATGTATTGTGTTTATTTTTTGTTGCGTCCTAATTCGTCTAGCTAACAGTCTGGTCGCCCTCGGTCCCCCTTCATAGTATGTCTGTTTCATGTATCTAGCTTTCTTCTCTATTTCTGACTGAGCAGCCATGTTTTAACAGGGTGTGGTGATCCATGATTGGGTGGTGGGTGATGGCTTCTGATTGGGTCTTGGAGTCTTGAAACCCATCCACCAATCGGTGCTGTGCTGCTATGTAGTCCACCAATGGAAGGGCAGGCATAGCAGGGACCAATAGTGGAGGACGGGTTCTGGCTGGAGGGAGGAAACAAAATGGAGAACAAGACACACACTGGGGAAGCACATACATTGGGATGTAACACTTGGCATCATCATTTAAGCACAATTCAATTCAAAGCTTCGCACACCAAAGCCATAGTATCATTATAATCTCTCTGCCTGTTTTAAATGTATTGTCCAAGACCACTTGATGGCACAGTAGAGCAAATTAACCACCATGAAGCTTCGGCCCATGAGTGAACCAATTGGATGGAAAGCTTCAATGCTTTATGAAGCTTCATCTCGCCATCAATAATTTGAACATTCACCACTTGTAGTCGACATTTCCATTCCAGTTTACAGCGTCAGGCGGCTTCACAGTTTCCATGACCACTCCTCGTACCATGTAATGTTTTTATCCTAAAACATTGGGTTCAACAAACATACTTCTTTATTGAAGCCTCCATGAATCACTCCATGTAGTACTCTGTGTACTTGTGTGTCTTTCAAAATGGCGGACAGTTTTCTTTTATGCAGGTGTAGCTTACAGGTAAGAGCAGGCACGTGCACACATAGAGCCCAAGGGGTGCTTGAGCACCTGCCTTTTTGAGCCTCATAAAAAAAGTGCCCTTTTTGAAAATAATAATAATAATAATTTGTTACGCATATAGACTGCCCTTCCAACTGAAAATGTCAGGATAGAATCAAAATATTAGGTAAAGAGAGAGAGATGCCCCATATTCCATTGCAGTTTGCACGGCCTCCTCAGCGTGCCTCTCCGCGGACCTATATATTTTATGCATAGCGTGGATGATGATGATGATGATGATAGAAACCGCTGTGGCGCATACAGTTGAATGCTGGTATTACACTCACTGAGGGACACGAAGAAGTCAAGTCCGATGGGATTTGGGAATCTCAAATACAAATCGGGATTGGAATAAAAAATGCATTTTTATTAAACAATACAGAATATACAGCACTTCTTGGGGTCTGTAGGATAAGCACTTATTCCCTCCCCCCTGAACATTTATGGAGATGTATGGGCCTTTTAAGTCAGTGATAAAAGTGTCTTTCAAGGATAAGTGAGCTCCTGCACTGATTATTATAGTTCAATATTCAATATTTGATCACCAAAACCCCCCAAAAAGCATAAAAAGGGGGCCCTCCGCCCAAAAAGGGCCCTTAAAAATCGGCCTTGTGCGCTACGCACGCTCGGTTAAAACACACACAGGTATAGTGCCCTTTTCAGCCTTTGAGCACCTGCCCCTCTAAAGTCCTGTGCACGTCCCTGGGTAAGAGCACTAGCTGTTGCCATCTAGTGGTCAGGAGTAATTGTAGCTGTTATCATTATTGCATTTTTTATTTATTACGCCAGCCTTATTTTTTATACTCACCTGTCAAAGGAATACCACCCATTTTAAGAATACACAAATGTTATTTGTGTGCCACAGGACAGTTCAATTAATGGATACTTTTTTCTACTGGTTTTACTCAGCTTATTGAACAATATACTTTACAATATATTTGATATACATATTATCTTATACTGTATACATTTTAAGAATTCACAAATGTTATTTGTTATCTTATACTGTATTACACCACTGTTGAATGTTAACATCGATAACACTCCTGGTTTGGGAATAGCACTGCACAAGACCGTAGCAGACTACAAAGAGTGACACGTTCAGCCGAACGCACAATTAGAGGGGGGCTTCCCACCCTCCAGAACATTTACAACAAGCGGTGCAAGGGGAAGGCTAAGAGAATTATTAAGGACTCGAGCCACCCGAACAACTGCCTCTTTGAACTGCTGCCGTCAGGCAAGCGATACCGGAGTCTTATGGCGAGCACAGAAAGACTCAGAAGGAGCTTCTATCCCCAGGCCATCAGGCTGCTAAACGAACAATAATCGCTAAACGAACAATAATCACTATGCAACAACCATCAAATGCACACAGCACACACACCCACACGCACACACACACTCACTCAAACAAACAACACACTGCAGCACCCACTCTCCACACTTTAGATCACACAAACACACTTACACTTTATATTTATTGATAAAGGATTTGCACTACAACTCGTACACCTACTGTGAATTGTACCTAAACTGCACCTCGTCCATTTATGCCTTGCACTATATAGTATTGTATATTAGTACACTGCACAGTATTGTATATTGTATGGTAACTACGTCTACGAACATTGTACATATGTCTAAACTGAACACTGTGACCTCTTTTTTTCTTCTAATTTTTACTATGTTTTTATTTCATACTTATCTTGTCATGCACAGTCTCTGGAGCGCAACAGTAAGAAGCATTTTGTACAAAAGTATTCTGTACTTCTGTATGACAACTATTAAAGAAACTTGAAACTTGAACTGTTCTCAATTAATTAAGGAAATATGAATGCTTTAAAAAATAAATACAGTCAAGGCTTCCTAAAAAGGTGATGCATCATGAACAAAGTAGGGAAACCAATGAGGAGCATGACAATCATGGTAGCATGGTGGTAATTTTAGTTTTACCATGGCACAAAGTCGACCATTCTATAAATGATTTACCATGGTACCACTTAAATAATAAATGGTACTTGCATGGTAGGCTATAAACATGGTACAAAACTATGGAAATTATATTGCTCTTCCTCAGATAAGACGTTTGCACAGGGTTAACGTTTGCCATAATTTGAGGAACTGCAGTAATGGACAACATAGGTACCGTTACTGTTAAGCATCACCCAGTGGCGTCATTTCAGTAAAAGGCAAGGTATGGCGAGGGGGGGGGGGGGGGGGGGGGGGGGGGGGGGGTGAAAGTTGTGCAATAGTGAGTTGTTTCTATACAATTCCGTTATATGACATTTAGGTATGACACAGGACTACACAAGCATTTTTAGTATAGAAATGTGTCAACAGACTAAAGCAGGGAACCACAATATTTTGCATACGAATTATGCAGAATGTAATATCATAACTGTCTATTACTTTTCTTGCAATTGAGCCAATTTTCCTTAGGTACGGTTTTGAGGTGTGTGTTCAACAGAATGTAGTATCAAAAACACATTCACAAAAAGTATGGGTTACTGAATGCTGAACTGCACTATTATAATCACTAAGCCAGACCTTACCTGTGTCCCTGTATCACTTGTCTCTGCTGCCCTTTGATTAAAAAACATTTCCATTTTCCTTTTTTTTGGGCATATTTCAGACAGTTAGTCACAGTAAAAGTCACCTAGTAAAAGTGAGATAATTGACAATATCAAAACATGCTAGGGCTGTACCGAATAGTTCGAAGCTTCGTTCATAATGTTGACATTCTAATTCTAAATCAACATAAAAAATTGTAATAAAAAATATATATATATATATATATTTTTTTTTTATTTTTTTTTGCCAATGTATGGCGAGTGCCATACCTTGCCATACCAAAATGACGCCCTTACTCAATCTAAATCTGCTTCCTCACACGACCAGGGGCGTTTTTAGGGTTAGAAAACATTGGGGGCTCCAGCACAAACACAGAAATACGCAATTTTAGAGTAATTAGAGATGAATACTGAATAACTAGAATCATTAGAGGTTCTCAAAGTGAGGTCCAGGTCCATGAGAGGGATCTGGGCAGTCCCCATAGAAAATTCAAAGTTAACAGGACCAAATCATCAGTTTCTTATTTATTTATTTAACCTTTATTTAGCCAGATAAAACATTGATCTGGTCCAAGAAGCCCCAACAGGAGTACAAATATACATACACACATATACACCAATAACAAAATAAAAACACAGTTAAGAATCATACACATAAGCAAATAAACAAACAAACAAACAAACATATGTACAGCCTATGTACAAAAGAAATAAACAGTTCATCTCTAGTCTTTACAGTTTTCTTCAATTGCATAAACACTCAAATCAAAAGTATTACACAATTATCAAAACCTTCTTACACTCAAGGAGCAAAATATAGGCCCAGATTTGCACCCCTACAATGTCAGCCTCACACATTTTGCAAAACAATACACACAGTGATTTGCAAAACACTAAACACACTTGCATTACATTAGACACAGAATGTCAAATTACCACACATATGAGCCAATTGGTTAAACACAGCCATCAGATGCACAAACACACCATTGCTTAATTGTAGATACACCAATCAGGTTTAAGCACTATAAAAATGCAGCAGGTGAGTTCACCTGTCTTCAACCAAAATGGAAGGAGAGTGAAGTACTGTACACAGAGAACGTGAAAATATACAATACATCCACCAAACACTACACAAGACAACCAATGATGCAGACTGATGAAAATATACATTTTCTCCCATTTTCCCAAATCAGTCAACATGGAGAATCACAACAAAAAATTATCTTGCCAGATCCAGCTAGGCAAAGAGATAATGTCTAGTATTTTCTGTTTACATTTTTTCAAAAAAAATTGTTTTAGTGTAATTTTAACCTGTACTGGATACAGTATTTTATGTTTGTCTGATATTTTCTGAGCTTACAGTGTTATGCACATAGTAGCATGAAAACTGGGACATGTATTGTTGTGATTCTCCATGTTGAATTGTTGACTGATTTGGTTATATGGAGAGAACATTTATATTTTCATCAGTCTGCATCATTGATTTGGGTATATGGAGAGAAAATGTAATTTTTTTCATCAGTCTGCATCATTGATTTGGGTATATGTAGATAAATAAATTATATTTTCATCACAGCATTGGTCTTGTGTAGTGTTTGGTGAATTTATTGTATATTTGCACATTCTCTGCGTACTTCACTTACAGTACTCTAATCACTGAGAAGTAGAATTGCTAAATGTGTTTTAGGTTAAGCACAGCAGTGTGTGTAACTGGTTCAAAC
>NC_140168.1:65882344-65887344 GCF_963971535.1 Notolepis coatsorum | reverse complement strand
TCTGCGGATATCAACCACCCTTGATCATTTTTATATATCGTTTGAATTCTGAGTGAGAAAAATTGTTAATTGCCAGCCTTGTCAAGTTTAATCTTCTTGAAGCCCGTTTGATGTAGAATAGGAAAGCGATCTATATATTGGTTATTTATTTATGTGACGATGGAAATACAGAGTATGGAAAAGAGACCTAGATAAAATGTGTGTGTGTTGTTTTATGTATCATACAAATACGGTTATTGCATGAGTCAGACTACTTTGAATTAACATAAACACTATAGGTTGGAAACATCACACATTACACCTCATATTAATGATGTATGTCAGCACTGTAACTATAGGAATCTTATTTATTTAATAGTATATATATAGTATGTATCTACTTTTATATTCCCACAGTACTTTATACCCTTGCTGATGTCGCAAATATGGAAAAACATATTTGTATTCTTACATGCACACATATTTTTCCCCCCAGTTAAATAACATGATGAAGATGTAATTAAGGATTTCCATTAGACAGTATATCCATGCATTTCTGAATTATTAAGAATCATTAAAACCATACAAATATGCAAATAGCATTGCCAGGAGTGCATAAATCAGTGATCAACATGCCCCCAGAATCCAATGAAATGCGAGGGCTTGAAATATTTAAAAATGCAAATTGCATGCAAGGATTTGCATACGGCAGTATTTAAAACCAGTGTCCTTGCCGAAAGAGGCTTTTGTAGAGTACACAAAGAGAGGGATTATGGGTAGACACACACCTGTGTTTTGATCACGCCAGCGTCGGTCAAGTCACAATTTATGTAAACAATAGCCTACTCAAGAGACTTGACAGAGATATTTAGGCACATATTTAGTCAGATCTGGAACTGATGGGAATAGATATCATTAAGCTTTGAGGGGAAATATTAACCAGATCGCCGTCCTTTCTTTTTAGAATGTGAAAAACTGTAAATGTTGTGCGATTTTATATCTTTAACAAAGCTTATAACAAACCCTATTAATCATAATCACAAGTTCTTACAAATCTTAAAAACATTCAAAGCATCCTTTCAAATCTTGTCATAGTGTAAATAATGCCCTATAGCTAAAGAAAATTGATAAAACATTTGCGTTTACCTTCACATTTACTCATTTTATATCACTCAGCCTTTCAGCTCTCTTTTAAAACATCTTCGGTTCAAAATTGCCACTTTTCGACTATGGAAGCACAGTTAAGTGCTCAACCTACGCCGATTGCTGCAAGTAATCAATGAACATGACATGCTCTGCCATGTCCTACTGCAAGCGGCTACAATGTTAGATTTAAACACCGGCTAGGTCCTCATCAGGAAAAAAAAAATCAATAGTTGTTGTTAAGGGCGGATGATGGTCAGGGGGGGTGGGGGGGGAGTGGCAGAGTCACTTTACATGGTGTGTCCTGGGCTGTTTGCACCGTGGCGCCTGCCTGTATTGACCTGGATAGAAAGCCCGGGTAAGGGGAGAGATAGAATCTGTCATGTTTGCCATCCCTCACTCCGTTCACTTCCATTCTCTTATGGCTCGCTCACCGATTGTCACAGAGCCTCGGAGCCGCTGTGTGAGGGGAGGGGAAGCTCGGGGGATCGGAATCAGGAGCACTTTATTCCTATGGTGAAATGTACAGGAATTTGGTAAATGGCTGCATTTATATAGCGCTTTATATCCAAAGCGCTTTACAATTTGTTCCTCACATTTTACCCATTCACTCACACGTTCACACACCGACGGCGGAGGCGACCATGCAAGGGGCCAACCTGCTGATCGGGAGCAATTAGGGGTTAATTGTCCTGCTTAAGGACACTTCGACAAGCCTGGGAGGAGCGGGAATCGAACTGCGAACCTCCGGATTACCAGACGACTGCTCTACCTCCCAAGCCACTGTTGCACCCGAATTTGTCACGGCGTCCAATGGCGTCCAAGACAAAGTTCTACAGTATGACAGTGGACACAGAGGGACCTCACGGTGCATGTAGGGACAGCACCATCTGCAGATGGTGGTAAATACACTCCATACATGTTGTACTATTAGCTATTTAAGCTTTCCTTTAATAGTATTGAATAGGTGTTGCTTTGTGTATGATATAAAGTAGAACTCTGACCTTTATGACATCTGACACGTCAATATAGATAGTTCTGATGATAGGCTGACCTTCAAAGCTTTTTTTGGCAATCGAAGTTTCGGGGCCGAGCTTCAATTTTAATTCGAAGCTTCGAGAGAGAAAAAAATATATATATTCATTATAATATTTTTAAATTTTAAATTTATTTTTAATTACATTTTTCTATCTTATGTTGTGGGACTTGTACAGCACTTTGGTAAACTTTGTTCTTTTTAAATGTGCTCTATAAATAAAGTGGATTGGATTAATTAATTAAGTAGCCCCTTTCGTGACTGTGACGCAGCCAACAAGGTTTCACTCGGCTGCACTGCCTGGGTGCAGTCACAGTGGGTCTGCTCTCACAGCCAACGACATGACATTACATAATTATGTTGCAACCTTCGTCTATCAAGCAAACAATTATATTATATTTAATTTATAATTTATAATTATATCAGACAATGCACCTACAAAAGCAGATGATTACAATTAAATTAGCCAACTTGGTAATACATTAGTCATAGCAGCATAGGCATAGCCTTATTAATGTTTTGTGTGGCGTCGCCGTCGTGTACAACGATACTTACGTTTTTTAGGTGATTTGACAAAGTTGTTGTAGAGTTGTGATATGCCATTTTCTTCTGGCATGTCTGGCACTCGGCTTTTTGGGCATTGTCTTTGCATATTTTAAAGTGTAACCACACGTCTGATGACTTCTTCGTCGACATGTCTGCTGCACATGTCCTTGTTGTTTTCAACACAGATAATCTCCACGTGCTTGTTGTAGAGAGGTGGAGTCGAGGCGCCGCTTACTTTCGTTTCATTGGAATGGAGGCGCAAGATTTTGGAGGCAAAAAAAAAAAATCTGTTTTTCTGTTTTTTATGTTCGAAGCTTGTGCCATCGAACGGAGCTTCGAAGCTTTGAAGTATTTAAGACGGCCCTAAGAGGCAACAAGGCAATAATTGTCCCTGCTCTATACTACCTGATGTTAACTGTCCTTGTGGTGATACCGATGTACTGCAGGCTCAAAAGAAAGGTTATTTTCTGTTACAATCACGGCCAGGGCGCGTCTATTCGAAAGGCAACCGGTTCATGCGTTTTGCGAATCTGATTGGCCACTGACGTTTCTGGTCATGTGACATGTGCGCCCAATCGCGTGACGCGCCCATTTCCGCCTCGACCAGCAGCAAACTACCTAACGCCTAGTTTATCACTGGTTAAGCTTAGGCGACACTTTCGAAGTTCGTTAAGGTTAGAGTTTGGAATCAGGGCTGGCGTTCTATCGCCATGCTCTAAGACAAACTCTAACCTTAACCAACTTCGAAAGAGTGCCTAAGCTTAACCGGCGAAAGAACTTGCCGTCACACAATTGGTGCAACCAGAAACAGCAGTGGCCAATCAGAGCGCAAAACGCGAATGCGGAAGCATGAACCGGTTGCCTTTCGAATAGACGCGGCCAGGGCCTCTCTCTCTCCTGCTACTTCCACACCCTTATATGGGCAGCTTCCTACCCCAGCTTCCACACACTGTCACCTGCATGGGATCAATCAACGCACCTGAGACTCGCCAGGTCATCACCAGCCCCGACAAGAGACCTGGGTTTCCTGCCACTCCCCTGCTACACCTATGGATCGCCTGCCGCTCGGTCTACGATGTCTCCCAAGACACCACCTGCCTGGACGTTCCTGTAATCACGAGGAGTGCTCCTGCTTGCATCTGTCACACATTCCTGTACATTCATAACCCTGTCTGCATGGTACCTTTTTGGATTAAACAACCTAAACTAAAGCCATGCTGATCGGTACCCCACACCAGGTCCGGTCAACCACCATCACCACCATCTCCTTCTCCGGTCAGGACATTCCCCTCTCCACCCTTGTCACCAACTTGGGCGTGAAAATGGACTCCCACCTCACATATGAAACACACATCAAACACCTCTGCAAGACCTCTTTCTTTCACCTCCGAAACATCACTAAACTCCGCCCCTCACTCACCCTGGCAGATTCAGAGAAACTCGTCCACACTTTTGTTTCCTCCAGGCTGGACTATTGCAATGCACTCCTCATCGGGATCCCTAGTAAAAGCATTCAAAAACTGCAAACCATCCAGAATGTCGCTGCTAGGATCCTGATGAGGGTGCGCAAATATGATCACATCACCCCCACCCTCAGATCCCTTCACTGGCTCCCCGTGGAACACAGAATTGAGTACAAGGTGTCCCTCCTCACTCACCCGTGCGTACACGGTGGTGCCCCTGCCTATCTCAAGGAACTCCTCACCCCCCAGTCCTCCTCACGTTCCCTCCGCTCTGGCACAGCCTACCTCCTCAAAGCCCCCAGGACTAAGCTGCACACCATGGGCGATCGCGCCTTCTGCTCTGCCGCACCCAGACTTTGGAATGCTCTCCCCATCCACCTGAGAGCCAGTGGCGGCCGGTACATTCTTCTCCATGGGGGGCGCTATACCAAACATTTTGCAAACATGTACCACGCATTGGCATGTCACTGGCAGCGGACAGCTGACCAAGCGAACACTGACTCCCCACAACACTACCAAACCACCAACAACACACAACCAGTCAAATAAAGTACAGTCTAATTCACAACTTGAAACACAATATATATAAATAGAAAAGTTAGAAACAAACTCGCTCCGTCTCCAAACACACGCAGAGAGAGAGAGAGAGGAGAGAGAGAGAGAGAGAGAGAGAGAGAGAAGCGTTAGCTGAGTGGCTGAGAGAGAGAGAGAGAGAGAGAGAGAGAGAGAGAGAGAGAGAGAGAGAGAGAGAGAGAGAGAGAGAGAGAGAGAGAGAGAGAGAGAGAGAGAGAGAGAGAGAGAGAGAGAGAGAGAGAGAGAGAGAGAGAGAAGGT